>NC_064645.1:149776441-150077409 GCF_023864345.2 Schistocerca serialis cubense
GGCAGAATACGGCGCTGCAGTCGGCAACGCCTATATAATAAGTGTCTGGCGATATTGTTAGATCGGTTACTGCTGCTACAATGGCAGGTTATTAGCATTTGAGTTTGAACTTGGTGTTATAGTCGGCGCACGAACAATGGAACACAGCGTCTCCGATATAACGATGAAGCGGGTATTTTGCGGTACGATTCTTTTACGAGTGTACCGTGAATATCTGGAATCCCGTAAAATATCAAATCTCTAATATCGCTGAGGCTGAAAAAAGATGCTGCAAGAACGGGACCAACGACGGCTGAAGAGAATTGTTCGGCGTGTCAGAAGCGCAAACCTTCCGCAAATTGCTTCAGATTTCAGTGCTGGGTCATCAACAAGTGTCAGCGTGCGAACCATTCAACGAAACATCATCGACATGGGCTTTCGGAGCCGAATGCGCACTCGTGTACCCTTGATGACTGCACGACACAAAGATTTATGCCTCGTCCTGGCGCTTCAACACCGCGACACTGGTCTGTTGATGACTGGAAACATGTTGCCTGGTGGGACGAATCCCGTTTCAGATTGTGTCGAGCGGATGATCATTTACGGCTATGGAGGCAACGGAATGACTCCATGGACCCTGCATGTCAGCAGGGGACTGTTCAAGCCGGTGGAGGCTCTGTGGGGCGTGTGCAGCTGGAGTGATGTGAGACCCCTGATACGTCTAGGAACGTGGCAGACAGGTGACACGTACGTAACCATCCTGTCTGATCACCTGCATACATTCGTGTCCGTTATGCATTCCGACGGACTTGGGAAATTCCAGGAGGACAATGCGGAGCCTCACACGTCCAGAATTGCTAGAGAGTGGTTCCAGAAACACTCTTCTGAGTTTAAACACCTCCGCTGGCCATCAAACTCCCCAGACACGAACATTATTGAGCATATCTGGGATGCCTTGCAACGTGATGTTCAGAAAAGATCTCCAACCACTCGTACTGTTACGGATTTATAGACAGCCCTGCAGCATTCACGGTGTCAGTTCTCTCCAGCACTCCTTCAGACATCAGTCGAGTCCATGCCAGGTCGTGTTGCGGCACTTCCGCGTGTTCGCGGGGCCCTACACGATATTATGCAGGTATGCCAGTTTCTTCGGCTCTTCAGTGTTTGTTAGATATTTTTACAGTTAATAGTATGTGGCAAACTGCACTTAGCTCTCGGGCTTTATCATTACTTATTTGTTCTCCGAAAGTGCCATGTGCTTCTGATGCTGGTTGACTTCCTGTTCTATTTTACAATGTAGTGAATGTATTTCTAGTTGTTGGTTCTTTCTGTTACAGGTGAGTAGTGTCGAAAACTGGTACTGAAAGTTGTGGATTACATCCCGTGACGCGTGCATTTATTGAGGTAGGTGAGCATCGAGCGGTTCTTCCTTTTAATGCATTCCTATGCAAGCCTGTGTGCTGTAGTTTCAGTAAAAGGACGCCCACTGTGTCTATAAAGTTAAACTGCTTTGATTTACAGTAAATACATACGGTCTTTGGAAGCAGCATTTTGCTTCAAGCCCACTGATTGTAAATTTAGACGTCAATGACGTCTTTAAGATAATTCGTGCCTGGATTTACAGGCTCACTGGAGACCAATTCTTCAAGTTTATAAGCTTAAAGTGACTGAAAAGAAGAAAAATGAAGAGGCTGAGCACTTTTCTACATTATCTGCAATCTTCAAATGATAGGTCGCGGAATTATGATAAAAAAGTTCAAATAAAAATCCAGTTAGTAGTCTCATAAGCTCGTACTATTTTTCTGGATTTTGTGCAGATTAATAAACATCGAACTGAGTCTAGCTGATAAATGAGATTTAAACTTAGACATTATACTATAATTTGCAAGCCGCGTTCCTCAGGAGTTCTTTAGTGATTTGCAACCGTTAATAGCTAAAATATTCCGAAACAAAGATAGTTGCAATGATGGAACCCGTTTAATTTCAATGAAAAATACGAATAATGATTCAAAAAAACTCATCCTTTCAAGTAAACCTGCCATTGATACCTGTCCCGCTGTAGGCCTATACAGAACTAATTAAAGACATCTGCTGATATAGTCTAAAATCATCTTTTCATCATACAATGTTATCGTCAAATCATTCTACTCAGTGAATGGGGAACCGTAAGGGCAGTTATGCATGTTGTTCTTTGTCGACCACATTTCCATTTAACTTCCCAAGGGATAGATATGTTCTGGCATCAGCTTCTATGGAATATTTCGGTATTATAATTCCTAATAATTGCGTGCTTGTTGCCGTCACTTACGAGCCACCTTCATCAACAAAATGTAACTGAAAATGCACAGCATTTCTTGATAATATATCTTATAAATAAAATTTATTACTCTCAATGCACAGAATAATTTTTAACACGTAGTAACTACGTCAGCAACGGACAAAAAATTAAACAGTAAAGTTGATAAGCACATTTGGCAAAAATATTGTCATATCACCAGGAGACATCACATTAATACCGCGTAACACCGTCTGGCACATATGCAGACTGGTGTTTTGTTAGGTGAATTTAATATTGATCACATTGAGCTTTGTTTCGTGTTACCACTGCTATTTTGCGTGAGAATGAATTATGATCTCGTAGGTGCGTTTGTGTGAAGGTGTGTTTGTGTTTGTGTCATGCGACACGCTTATTATGTTGTTCAGTCTGCAGATACCTTATGCAACTCTTCAGTGGAGCACAATGATAACATAATTTGGCAGATATAAACTTTTTTCTTTCTTATTCATACAACTATTGCATACCTGAGCGGAACTCATTACCTTTGAGCTGCAGACAATCTCTTCACTTCAACTTCCTGTTTTCTCCTCATTGCATGTAGCAGATGTTATATAAGCACTGCGTTTCTCATTCAGTCAGCTTGGTTAGGTTATCTAGAATATCGTCTATGACTAGTTCAGTTGTTAGAAAAACTTGCGTTCTATTCACATGTCATTACTTGACTAAACCCAGTTGTTTTTTGTGGTCATCAGTCCGAAGACTTTTTCGTAACAGTTCTCTACCGTACTCTACCCTGTGCAAACCTCATCTCGAAATAATTACTGCAACTTACATCCTTTTGAACGTGCTTACTGTATTCATCTCTTGCTCTCCCCCACTCCCCCAACGATTTTACCTTCTCCTCTCACCCCCCCCCCCCCCGGTACACACAAACACACACACACACACACACACACACACACACACACACACACACACACACATACATACACACACTCTTCCCTTCAGTACTAAATGTGTGATCCTTTCATGTCTCAGAAAGTGTAGTCTCAACCGATACTTTCCTTTAATCAAGTTGTCCCACAAATTTCCTTTCTCTCCAATTCTGTTCAGTACCTTCTCATTACTTATACAATCTACCTCTCTAATCTTCAGCATTCTTCTGTAGCACTACATTTCAAAAGAAGCTGTTCTCTTCTTCTGTAAACTATTTATCATCCAGGTTTCACTTGCATAGAAGGCCACACTCCAGACAAATATATTCAGAAAATTTTTCCTATCACTTTAGTCTGTATTTGATGCTAACATATTTCTCTTCTTCAGAAACATTTTTCTTGGCATTGCCTGTCTACGTTTAATGTCCTCTCTACTTTGGCCGTCATGAGTTGTTTTATCGACCAAACGGCAAAACTAATCTACTACTTTCAGCCCCTAGTATCCTAATCTAATTCCCTCAGCATCACCTGTTTTAATTTGACTAAATTCCATTATTTCTGTTTTCCTTTTGTTGATGTTCATCTTATATCGTCTTTTCAAGACACTATCATTCCTTTCAGCCTGCCGCTGTGGCTGAGCGCTTCTAGGCGCTTAAGTCTGGAACCGCTCGACCGCTACTGTCGCAGGTTCGAATCCTGCCTTGGGCATGATTGTGTGTGATGTCTTTAGGTTAGTTACGTTTAAGTAGTTCTAAGTGTAGGGGACTGATGACCTCATATGTTAAGTCCCATAGTGCTTAGAGCCATTTGAACCATCACTCCTTTCAGCTGTTCTTCCAATTTCTTTGCTGTCTCTGATAAGATTACAACGACGGCAAACCTCAAAGTTTTTATCTGTTCTTGCTGAACTTCAATTCCTTCTACATATTTTTATTTCGTTTCCTTCACCGCTGGCTCAATGTACAGAATGAACAACGTCGGGGATAGGCTGCAGGTCTGTCGCACTCAACCGCTGTTGCTCTTTCATTCCCCTCGACTATTATAACTGCCGTATAATTTCTGCACGAGTTTTATATAACCTTGCGATGCCTATTTTACCCCTCCAACCTTCAAAATTTCAAAGAGTGTATTCCCGTCAACATTATCGAAGGCGTTTACCAAATCTACAAAAGGTATAAACGTACGTTTTCCTTTACTGAATCTGGCTTCTAGGGTCAGTATTACCAAATTGAGGTTTTCCGAGCTTTGAATTGTAAATTTATCCCGTAATTTATGGGAATTAGTGATCTCTGTGCAGAGACCTGTTGCCATATACCTCCAGAAACCTACAAAGGACTTCTATAATCCATGCCACGCAGAGCGCAGAGTCTCCGCTGTACTGTGAACGAAAGGTGCATCAAACGCTATAAAGCAGGTAGCCATAATGTTTTGACTGATCAATGTAACTGTTTCCGGTGCAGCAGATGAGCTGGTTTTAGAGACTTTTTGAAATGTTACTTGTGAGATCACATAAAATTTTGAATAATTAGGGACACATTTCAGAGAGTACCTTAAGTGAAATCGATCATACACTCCTGGAAATTGAAATAAGAACACCGTGAATTCATTTTCCCAGGAAGGGGAAACTTTATTGACACATTCCTGGGGTCAGATACATCACATGATCACACTGACAGAACCACAGGCACATAGACACAGGCAACAGAGCATGCACAATGTCGGCACTAGTACAGTGTATATCCACCTTTCGCAGCAATGCAGGCTGCTATTCTCCCATGGAGACGATCGTAGAGATGCTGGATGTAGTCCTGTGGAACGGGTTGCCATGCCATTTCCACGTGGCGCCTCAGTTGGACCAGCGTTCGTGCTGGACGTGCAGACCGCGTGAGACGACGCTTCATCCAGTCCCAAACTTGCTCAATGGGGGACAGATCCGGAGATCTTGCTGGCCAGGGTAGTTGACGTACACCTTCTAGAGCAGGTTGGGTGGCACGGGATACATGCGGACGTGCATTGTCCTGTTGGAACAGCACGTTCTCTTGCCTGTCTAGGAATGGTAGAACGATGGGTTCGATAACGGTTTGGATGTACCGTGCACTATTCAGTGTCCCCTCGACGATCACCAGTGGTGTACGGCTAGTGTAGGAGATCGCTCCCCACACCATGATGCCGGGTGTTGGCCCTGTGTACCTCGGTCGTATGCAGTCCTGATTGTGGCGCTCACCTGCACGGCGCCAAACACGTATACGACCATCATTGGCACCAAGGCAGAAGCGACTCTCATCGCTGAAGACGACACGTCTCCATTCGTCCCTCCATTCATTCACGCCTGTAGCGACACCACTAGAGGCGGGCTGCACGATGTTGGGGCGTGAGCGGAAGACGGCCTAACGGTGTGCGGGACCGTAGCCCAGCTTCATGGAGACGGTTGCGAATGGTCCTCACCGATACCCCAGGAGCAACAGTGTCCCTAATTTGCTGGGAAGTGGCGGTGCGGTCCCCTACGGCACTGCGTAGGATCCTACGGTTTTGGCGTGCATCCGTGCGTCGCTGCGGTCCGGTCCCAGGTCGACGGGCACGTGCACCTTCCGCCGACCACTGGCGACAACATCGATGTACTGTGGAGACCTCACGCCCCACGTGTTGAGCAATTCGGCGGTACGTCCACCCGGCCTCCCGCATGCCCACTATACGCCCTCGCTCAAAGTCCGTCAACTGCACATACGGTTCACGTCCACGCTGTCGCGGCATGCTACCAGTGTTAAAGACTGCGATGGAGCTCCGTATGCCACGGCAAACTGGCTGACACTGACGGCGGCGGTGCACAAATGCTGCGCAGCTAGCGCCATTCGACGGCCAACACCGCGGTTCCTGGTGTGTCCGCTGTGCCGTGCGTGTGATCATTGCTTGTACAGCCCTCTCGCAGTGTCCGGAGCAAGTATGGTGGGTCTGACACACCGGTGTCAATGTGTTCTTTTTTCCATTTCCGGGAGTGTATTATACTCCGTGAGGCAACTAAGACACGCCACACCAGATATATCCAGAATTAGTAAATACAGGGCATTTCTGTAAGAGCGTTGAAAAATATAGCAGGATGTAGAGAATGCTCCACTGAACAATTTCAGGTAGTTTGTCTAGAATGTCTGTTTTCCAGCTTACATACAACTAACATGCGTACAAGTTTACACGTACTGTACTGTTTATTTACATGTGCATTCTTTATTTCCTGCAAGGAAACAAGGACGAGCCTGATTACTAGGAAGTCATGATGTAGGTTTTGCTTACTTTACTTGTCCATAGGGTGGCTCTGTTGTATCGTATTTACATTGGCTTACGTACCCTTGGCTGTTCATTAGAGGATGTGGATACAATATGATGGTGCACCGCCTCACTTCAGTGTGGATGTCCCCAACCATCTCAATGCAGTATTTCCTTGTCGCTGGATTGGAACAAGAGTTTCCATTCCATGACATGCGAGGTCACCTGACCTGAATCCCCTTGATTATTTCCTATGGAGATATCTAAAGTCACTTGTGTGTGACACCCCAGTGGACACAGAGATGGAATTAGTTGCCAGAATTGTAGCTGCCTGTGATGTGATTCTGAGCACACCAGGGATAGTTGCCAGGGTGCGTCAGATCTTGTTCGCCGATGTCATGCTTGCATTGAGGATGACGGCCATCAGTTTCAGCACTTTTGGTAAGATGCAATACAAACGGTACGTTCATTGTATCTGTGATTTGCAGTTAACTGTAACTAATGTAAATAAAAAGGTACACAGAAATGTGGTTTTATTCCTATTATCTCCTTAAGCTGGCTTCTCCAGGTTCCCTACCACAAATTATTCAATGTAGCATCCTCTACGTCCTTTAAATTTTTGCACGCTCTTTCTGAAACGGAGAGCAGCGCGTTTCGTTACAAGATCATTTAGTAATCGCGAAAGCGTTACGGAGATGATAGATAATCTCCAGTGGAAGACTATGCAGGAGAGACGCTCAGTAGCTCGGTACGGGCTTTTGTTGATGTTTCGAGAACATACCTTCACCGAGGAGTCAGTATATTGCTCCCTCCAACGTATATCTCGCGAAGAGACCATGAGGATAAAATGAGAGAGATTAGAGCCCACACAGAGGCATACCAACAATCCTTCTTTCCACGAACAATACGAGACTGAAATAGAAGGGAGAACCGATAGAGGTACTCAAGGTAACCTCTGCCACACACCGTCAGGTGGCTTGCGGAGTATGGATGTAGATGTAGATGTAGATGAAACACTTTTTATATCGAGGTGAGCTTTTGACCAAGTTGCAGTGGGCGAAACGGCGATTTTTCTGACGTCCGCAAGTAATTTTTATCTTTTCTAGTCAGTGAACTAAGACACCCTCCTTTTTTTATCCGAATAGAACTATATACTATTTCCGTGGCATTTGAAAGAAGTTTCAAAGAGAAATTCACCGCTATAGCTTGTTTTGGGCTTGATTAAAATCAAAATATCAGCGCTGCAAACCACTGCCCCGCCGTCAGGAGAAGGGGTTCCACAGAACGCCTGCCTCGTTATACCAAATCTAAGGGACTCAGGTACGGTTCGTGTGTTTATCATCACGGCTGGCATGACAAGTGCTCAAAATGTTGATCTTGAGGATTGCTACGCGCTATAAAGTTATTCTTGAGAAACAATACTACACGTTGAATTTCATCTGCAGTTAACGGCAACACAGGCACTTGTGATAGGGAATTTCATACCTTTGGGAGTCGTCAGAGTTCCTCATAGACCTCTTGTTTTAATTTTCGCCACAGATAAATGTACAGAAGTGTTTGTTAAGCGTGCACACCATTTTGCTTTTCCTGAACGTCCGTTATAATGCTGTCCAAATGTTGCCTTAAGAGGATCTGTCATTACATTTGCGGAATGGAAGGGGCTTCCGTCATGTTCGTACCACAATGAATGCCTTATATGCAGTGGATGTCTTCCAATAACTGAGGCAGCGGCATTTCTTAGGAACTGGAGATAACTGAGTGAATTTAGATTCTCATCAAAAAAGAGAGGACCAATTATGCGTGTCTTGAAAAATACGCAGCAGACGTTGACGGTCCGAAAGCGTAGTTTTTATCACTTCTGAGTCACCGTGAATTTTCAACTGTCCTTAAACAAAATTTTGCGTAGCTATAGCGCACCACTTTCAACTGTCGTAGACAAAGTTCGGAGAACTGTAACCAACTATGAAAGTCATTGCCATGAAACGGTACATGCAGTTGAAGGTGAAGTGGATGAATTGCGATAGAATGTAGTGTTCGTATAGCACTTGTTTGGTTGACTCGCCTTGTACTTCCGAGGTGACTCTTAGTGACGTTTGCACTATGTGCAACTGCTACTAAAATGATAGTTTCATTTCTTTCATCAGTTTTCTTTTTCCTAGGCATATTTTATTCTATACATATCCAGTTTCCCATAATTTTTTTTATAATGTTTGCAAAGTGCTTGCCACTACCTGGATACTCTTCAGCATACAACCACACCACTGTCCGACATTCGCTTTTTCCATTTTCGTACACATGCTGAATTTTTCAATAGCATTTTTAGTAAGTTACTTGATTGCTACAACAGCAGAACAGGAACTGATGCGTTTCAAGCGCGCAGGTAACACAAAAGTCATAGATAAGTTGCTTGTTTGCTTATACTTGGTATAAAAGGGCAGGTGTTCGCTGGAATCTTTTCTACTGTCGGCGGAACAGCAATCTGCGGCGCTGTTACCTTGATTCTGCATGATCAAGTCCCATACATGTTATTTCGTTAACGTTCCCTGAGGAGCTTCCTTCAAATGCGACAGAAAAATTATAGTTCCATTGTAAAAGAAACGAACTAAATAGGATAAAAATTACTTTGGAATGTCTGGGAATTCGCCATAGTGCCTGCTACAGCTAGGAGAAAACCGTACCTCGATATACACTACTAGCCATTAAAATTGCTATACCGCGAAGATGACGTGCTACAGACGCGAAATTTAACCGACAGGAAGAAGATGTTGTGATATGCAAATGATTGGCTTTTCAGAGCATTCACATAAGGTTGGCGCCATTGGCGACACCTACAACGTGTTGACATGATAAACGTTTCCAACCGATTTCTCATACACAAACAGCAGCTGACCGGCGTTGCCTGGTGAGACGTTGTTGTGATGCCTCGCGTAAGGAGGAGAAATGCGTACCATCACGTTTCCAACTTTGATAAAGGTCGGATTGTAGCCTATCGCGATTGCGGTTTATCGTATCGCTACATTGCTGCTCGCATTGGTCGAGATCCAATGACTGTTAGCAGAACACGGAATCGGTGGGTTCAGGGGGGTAATACGGAACGCCGTGCTCGATCCCAACGGCCTCGCATAACTAGCAGTCGAGATGACAGGCATCTTATCCGCATGGCTGTAACGGATCGTGCAGCCACGTCTCGATCCCCGAGTCAACAGATGGGGACGTTTGCAAGACAATAACCATCTGCACGAACAGTTCGACGACGTTTGCTGCAGCATGGACTATCAGCTCGGAGACCATGGCTGCGGTTACCCTTGATGCTGCATCACAGACAGGAGCGCCTGCGATGGTGTACTCAACGATGAACATGGGTGCACGAATGGCAAAACGCCACTTTTTCGGATGAATCCCGGTTGTTTACAGCATCATGATGGTCGCATCCGTGTTTGGCGACATCGCGGTGAACGCACATTGGAAGCGTGTATTCGTCGTCGCCGTACTGGCGTATCACCGGCGTGATGGTACGGGGTGCCATTGGTTACACGTGTCGGTCACCTCTTGTTCGCATTGGCGGCACTTTGAACAGTGGACGTTACATTTCAGATGTGTTTACGACCTGTGGCTCTACCCTTCATTCGATCCCTGCGAAACCCTACAGGATATTGCACGACCGCATGTTGCAGGTCCTGTATGGGCCTTTCTGGATACAGAAAATGTTCGACTGCTGCCCTGGCCAACACATTCTCCAGATCTCTCACCAATTGAAGACGTCTGGTCAATGGTGGCCCAGCAACTGGCTCGTCACAATACGCCAGTCACTACTCTTGATGAACTGTGGTATCCTTTTGAAGTTGCATGGGCACACGCCATCCAAGATCTGTTTGACTCAATGTCCAGGCATATCAAGGCCGTTATTAGGGCCAGAGGTGGTTGTTCTGGGTACTGATTTCTCAGGATCTATGCATCCAAATTGCGTGAAAATGTAATCACATGTCAGTTCTAGTATAATATATTTGTCCAATGAATACCCGTTGATCATCTGAATTTCTTCTTGGTGTAGCAATTGTAATGGCTAGTAGTGTATTTATTCATTCTAGATGTATCTGGAGTTACCTGTCTTAGTTTCTCCATCCTGCATACGACCTCCGTATCAATGAAGGACTTGCCCCTAGAAATACTTGAAGTGGCCAGACAAAGGCTACCAACGTTATTGATTTCGAGGTCATATTTCATACTTTATCTTGGCTTATCAGGGAGCACCAGAAGTAATAAGTGATCAGCATCTTCGATTTGCAGCCATAAGTTAGTTACGAGCATTAGGCTTACAAGTGATACAGAATAGGGTCTTGTGACACGAACAAGCAAACAAAAGCTCAATAATTTGCTCATAGCATGGCACTGACGAAATTGATGAGACACGTATAAAGAACTTAAAAAAGTTAATAATCACAAGTCCTTGACAAACAACTTTTTGTAGTTTAATACTATTACAGACAAAATTAAGGGTTAAAGGACATTGTAGTACACTACAGACTTAAGTAGTGTTGTTGCTAGCATAAAACAAAGAGTAGAAAAGTAAGAAGATGCATCCCCTGTAGTATACAACAGTTAAATTGAAATTATCCTCAGCAAGCGAACGTCTCCTCAGTGACTGCACAGCTGACTGAATTACGTCAGAGAGAACGCTTGTCGGCTGCTGGTTCAAACGTCGCAATCAGATTTACCGGAGAAGTAGGCCCCTGCATCAGCCCTTCGCAAGAGAGAGATACATATTCATTGCCTCATTAATGCCGCCAACCAATCTCACGGGCCGGCTGCCCGCACAGGCACTGGGCCGAGATGCAGCAAAGGAACTGCTAATAGGCCCGTCAACACTCAACGGCGCGTCCGCAGTGGAGTACTACTTGCCACCAAAGGAAATCACCCTCGTAATTGTAGCGTTGAGCGTCCATCATCGACGGTGCTACTGTACTCACTTGTCAGTCAGTACCTTGACTGATTACTTGTTTCATTACTGTGGTGTAGAATGTTTCTCCGTCGCAGCTTATTCTAAAGTATCCCATGGTAATGCGCGTCAAATATTAAAATCGTATTAAGTAGTGGAGGGTCGAATCGCGTAAGACTGATTCTCGTACTTACAAGGGGACCATCCACACTGTAAATCACGTATTTTGATGAGTTTTAAATATTTTGTAGAGACACTTTCCATGAGTATCTGCCGGCCGTGGTGACCGAGCGGTTCTGGGCGCTACAGTCTGGAACTGCGCGACCGCTACGGTCGCAGGTTCGAATCCTGCCTCGGGCATGGATGTGTGTGATGTCCATAGGTTAGTTAGGTTTAAGTAGTTCTAAGTTCTATGGGACTGATGACCTCAGACGTTAAGTCCCATAGTGCTCAGAACCATGAGTGCCTGGCTATCTGGTTTTCTAGCGACGGTCCTTGGTTTTTGAGAAAATCGATTTTGAAGTTCATTGCGCGTTTTGTGTACCCCTCACGTTACTTATATTCCGAGTAAGTCAGCGTAGCGCAGCAGTAAAGGTTCACGGGTACTGTGCTAGAGGTACCGTGTTCGAATCCTGCTCCCATATTTTTTTATGAATACAAGAACTGTCCGGAAATTTTGGTCCCAACGTTCAAAAACGAGTAAATGAAGTAACTGGCAAATACAGAAATGTAGTCGTGCACGAAATCCGGGAAGTTCACGAAATTGGCATACAAAGAATTTTTGCGTTCTCTAATTCTTCGCCGGCCGTTGTGGCCGAGCGGTTCTAGGCGCTTCAGTCTGGAACGGCGCGACCACTACGGTCGCCGGTTCGAATCCAGCCTCGGTCATGGATGTTTGTGATGTCCTTAGGTAGGTTTAAGTAGTTCTAGGGGACTGATGACCTCAGATGTTAAGTCTCATAGTGCTCAGGGCCATTTTTTGTAATTCTTCCGTACGTGGGACAGAGAGAATTTTTCTACTCTATCGATTCATGGGGAGGGCAAACCGATCAAACTTTATAAGATCATCTATTCACTGATGAGAGGACAGGGAGAACCTGCACCCTAAAAGTGGTCCCACCAAAATGCCCTCCTTATTGGCAGCCCTGCGATGTTTATTTTTATCTATAGGTGAAAATCTTCACGAAAATTATTCAGAATGCTCCCGACTTGATGAAAGACTGTCAGAGAGATCTCTTCTTGGGGAAATTCGATAAAATTACATTCGCTAATCCTACATAAATTCAGCGCACCTAATTTTGAAAGCATGATTAGATACGCATGATTCGAATCGAAATTAGCGGATGAAAGAGAAATGTTTTTGAATGCAAAATAATTGTGTTTCCCGGTATCGCTCATGAAGAAACCGTGCCTGCAAGACGGTTGCTTTCATAAAATGCGCGTGGTGCTGCGAAAATTTGTGCTTCGGTTGTTTCTATGATAAGTTGGTTGGTTTGTGTGGGTTGAAGGGACCAAATCTATGATAAGTATCACCCACAGTATTGTTCTGGCACATCAAGCAATGTGGACGATGAAAAATAAGACGTTTTAATATTGTATGACAGAAAAATTAATAACTGAATATATCTTTATAATTTCCACCACCTTACACTGTTTGTTGATATACTTTGAATCAAAACTGAAAAATTATGTCAATTTTGAAAAAAAAGTGCACTAACAGGATTCTAACACGGTACCTCCAGCGCGGTAGCCATACAAAGCACACAATGAACTTCAAAATCGATTTTCTCAAAAACCGAGGTCCGTCGCTCAAAAGCATGATAGCAGGTACTCAGAGTAAGTGCCTCTACAACATATTTGAAGCACATCAAAATCCGTGATTTACAGTATGGAGGGTCCCCTTGTTAGTAGACTTACTTTTTGACGTCCCAAACAAATGTATTAACACTAAACTGACATAGCACCACTAATTCGAGACGACGAGGAACCTTGACAATGGCTCAACGAGACCGTCATGTGCTACTGAGGTTTGTTGCCATGGACTACTACACGCCGGCCGCTGTGGCCGAGCGGTTGTAGGCGCTTCAGTCTGGAACCGCGCGAACGCTACGGTAGCAGGTTCTAATCCTGCCTCGGGCATGGATATGTGTGATATCCTTAGGTTAGGTAGGTTTAAGTAGTTCTAAGTTCTAGGGGGCTGAAGACCTCAGCTGTTATGTCCCAAATTTCTCAGAGCCATTTGAACCATTTTTGACAACTATACATACTGTCAATATAGTTCTTCATGGTAAGTGACTGCATTGTCAGTATCTAAAATTCGCCAGCGTTTCGGACTTTGTTGCTAAGGACCTTTCTCCGGGCTTGTGCTAATCTGATTCCTGTTTTATTGTAACAACGCCTGTTTCATTTTAACAACGCTGACTCCCGTTTTACTTTAACAGCTCCTGAGTGTTTTACAGACAGCGACTACGGCCGTGGAAGCCTACGCTTATATTTTCAGAAGGCCGATATGAAGAAATAGCTGCGTTAAAAATTGTGCAATCAGATTTTTGTGCCACCTATACTTGCTTCAAATAGTCAAAGAGAAAGACTGAATGTGATGAAGACTCAAACAGTTGTAAGACACCCTCATACAATGAAAGTAAATTTATATTTTACTTGAATTTCAAAAGAACAATGTCAAATCTTTACCGAAAATTGGGAAAAAATGTAATATAAAATAATACACTAATGGCCATTAAAATTGCTACACCAAGAAGAAATGCAGATGATAAACAGGTATTCATTGGACAAATATATTATACTAGAACTGGAATGCGATTACATTCTCATGCAATTTGGGTGCATAGATCCTGAGAAATCAGTACCCAGAACAACCACCTCTGGCCGTAATAACGGCCTTAATACACCTGGGCATTGAGTCAAACAGCTTCAACACGATACCACAGTTCATCAAGAGTAGTGACTGGCGTATTGTGAAATGATAGTTGCTCGGCCACCATTGACTAGACGTTTTCAATTGGTGCGAGATCTGGAGACTGTGCTGCCCAGGGCAGCAGCCGAAAATTTTCTGTATCCATAAAGGCCCGTGCAGTACCTCCAACATGCGGTCGTGCATTATCCTGCTGAAATGTATGGTTGCGCAGGGATCGAATGAAGGGTAGAGCCACGGGTCGTAACACATCTGAAATGTAACGTCCACTGTACAAAGTTCCGTCAATGCGAACAAGAGGTGACCGAGACGTGTAACCAATGGCGCCCCATACCATCATGCCCGGTGATACGCCAGTATGGCGATGACGAATACACGCTTCCAATGTGCGTTCACCGCGATGTCGCCAAACACGGATGCGAATATCATGATGCCGTAAACAGAACTTGGATTCATCCGAAAAAGTGACGTTTTGCCATTCTTGCACCCAGGCTCGTGGTTGAGTACACCATCGTAGGCGCTATTGTCTGTTATGCAGCGTCAAGGGTAACCGCAGCCATGGTCTCCGAGCTGATAGTCCAAGCTGCTGCGAACGTCGTTGAACTGTTCGTGCAGATGGTTGTTGTCTTGCAAACGTCCCCATCTGTTGACTCGGGGATCGAGACGTGGCTGCACGATCCGTTACAGCCATGCGGATAAGATGCCTGTCATCTCGACTGCTAGTGATATGAGGCCTTTGGTATGTAGCACGGCGTTCCGTATTACCCTCCTGAACCCATCGATTCCATATTCTGCTAACAGTCATTGGATCTCGACCAACGCGAGCAGCAATGACGCGATACGATAAACCGCAATCGCGATAGGCTACAATCCGACCTTTATCAAAGTCGGAAACGTGATCGTACGCATTTCTTCTCCTTACACGAGGCATCACAACGACGTTTCACCAGACAACACCGGTGAACTGCTGTTTGTGTATGAGAAATCGGTTGGAAACTTTCCTCGTGTCAGCACGTTGTAGGTGTCGCCACCGGTGCCAACCTTGTGTGAATGCTCTGAAAAGCTAATCATTTTCATATCACAGCATCTTCTTCCCGTTGATTAAATTTCGCGTCTGTCGCACGTCATCTTCGTGGTGTACCAATTTTAATGGCCATTAGTGTAATACAGGCACTTGATATTGCCATTCCGATATCGATATACCGTTGATGAACTACCTGTGATATATATCGATATTTGAAAATTTATCGATATGTCGATGTTTCGTCATGCGCCCTAACCAGTACCTGCGACGGCTGTGGTCTCCCGCGCGCCTGTGGCGGTTGCTGTGCTTACGCCGTCATCGCGTAGCGCTGTTACTGCTGGGATTCAAAATGCTGGAAGTCGGTATCCTGTCTTCTCTATTCACGTTGTCGGACACCTTAGCTATCTTTATAGCCTCTCTAACCTTCCTCCACACGGTAAGTGGCTGTTTCGCCAGTGCATGTGCTATTCGAAATATTATCAATTTGTCGCACTCATTTTCATGTTTTGCCACCGTTGACTTAGCAGTTACCTCTGACGAATTGTTCTCTCTTCCCCAGACATACGTGTGCTAATCGTTCGTCCTGTCTCATCCTCATACATGATCACCTTCAGAGCCAAGGTCGTAACTCCAGCAATGTGTAGCGTGTCGACGGCACCGTTCGTTGCTTCGAGAATATCTTTTATGTTTTTGCTGCTGTGCTGTGTCGGTTGAATAAAGATCATAGGTGAAATACGAAGGGCTTCCAGGAAACTCATAGCAATACGGGATAGGCACTTTTCTTAAGAGTTGGTGCTTCAACAAGAGTGAAACTACCTTGATAACCAGAATTACACAGTTGTAACGATCAGTCTCACAATATCCGGCACCTTGGTGGCCTAATTCTGCTTTGTGCAGTTTGCGTTTGGTTTAGACGGAAGACCACTCAGTCCTGTCAATTCCCAGTACAACTGGCAGTTGACTGGGTTACCTATAGCAAATAATAGTTAGTTAAGAAAGATTAGTTCAAGTGCCATCTGGTAAACAAAGAGGAGTACCAAGAATGAGGAATTAATTGGTTGTGATAATTCGTGTTAAATAAGCGCTAAATAATTGTCGTGAAGGGAGAAAGTGATAATGTTACTTTACTAATTTGTGAGTGATGATTCAATGGAATTATACCCATGTGTGAAATGAGAGAATTTCAGTGGGCTAAATACACTAGCCAACAAATTTATACTTTTTTGCATCTGGATTTACTTAACTTTGAGATGGTAAATTCACTGGTATAATAAGTTTTTGTCTATCATGTCACATTTCGCAGATGTACAGCAGGATCAAAAGCAGTACTGGCGAACACTGAATAATTGTTGACATCCATGCTGAGTAGACACTTGCCACGGTTCAAATGAGTGCTGAGTGTAAGGCACCGTCGCGGCCAAACTGAAGGAATTAAAGCTCGGAAACCACTACTTCCGAGTACCTTCTCATCTGCCACACAACACATCGTTGAAACTTTTCCGCCTCAAAAAATGGCTCTGAGCACTATGGGACTCAACTGCTGAGGTCATTAGTCCCCTAGAACTTAGAACTAGTTAAACCTAACTAACCTAAGGACATCACAAATATCCATGCCCGAGGCAGGATTCGAACCTGCGACCGTAGCGGTCTTGCGGTTCCAGACTGCAGCGCCTTTAACCGCACGGCCACTTCGGCCGGCTTTTCCGCCTCGACTCGGCAGTAAACACGGGCTGTACCAGAAGCTACTTCCTTAGAAGAGAAGCTGTCAACCACCACCCATCAGTTTGTACTGCCCGCTTTTATTTATCAAATATATTTACCGTACTGACACAGGAGAATGAAGCGATCTGTGCCAGTCATGTTACACACGTACTGAACGGTTGACCTTGAAATATTCCCTTCGAAATTCCATTCTGCCTCTCTGTCAACCAAAATTCGTGTACAATTCTTTGCGTAAACTCTGAATGTGTGTACTTTTCCGCTCGTAAGATAAACACCAAATAATTCTTTTCTATGTAGTGCATTACCAGCTGCTGGAGGTACACCAGAAGGTGTGGCTGTAAGCCGTGAAACCGGTACTGTGGTCAATTAAAACGAAGTTTTACCAGCTGTCAGCGGTCTTTTCATTCGTAACCACATTGAAGTATCATTCTCTAACCAAAGTACAGTATTAATAATGCGCAGTCGAAGCATCATAGTATCTAGTAGCCTAATGAAAACCACAGGATGTAACTTGCTGTTTAGTCGATAGGTGTAAAGATCTCAAATAGTTAACGAAATCCACTAATATGAGCATCGTCGTCTATGTTGGGAGTTGAAAATCGCGGGACTTAGTTGCTTCTCATATAGTCGTCATTGGGATCATCTCTAGTTGTCTTTGCTGACATCAACTTACTCGATCACCCACATCGGTCTTTTTTTTTCATTCAGCTGTTTTGACGACCAAAAAAATGGTTCCAATGGGTTTGAGCACTATGGGACTTAACTTCCGAGGTCATCAGTCCCCTAGAACTTAGAACTACTTAAACCTAACTAACCTAAGGACATCATACACATCCATGCCCGAGGCAGGATTCGAATCTGCGACCGAAGCGATCGCGCGGTTCTAGACTGTAGCCCCATCCGGTTTTGACCACCACTTAGTGTCCTTGGCTTCCTTCTCTTTTTTCCTGTGGCTTTATTATTATTGTTGTTATTTAGTTCTCTCTTCGAAAGCTTCTTTCGAATTTGCAAGCATGGAATTTATTTCATTGGCTACATTAGACATCTTATCATGTACAGCAGCTTCTGTACACTTTCAAGGTATTCTGATGCGTTTGTTCCACTAGCTCATCTACCCTTCATTCTATCGCACCCTGTTTAATTTTATGAAAACCCTTCAGAACAGCTCTAATTAGTAGCTCAGTTAATTTCTAAACTCTTCCTTGTTCTGCGTGTTTATTAACTCTTCTCACTTACTGTTGAAAAGTACATCGTGTTTGTCCGTATCATAATGCAGAACCGTTAATAGTTTTTCGATCTTCGCCCACGTAGTTAGCGGCACGCCTCCCTGACTAATGTTCTGTTTGTATATTATCTGTATATCTGGTTTTTCTCGGTCTTACACGCCAACGTCTCCTTTCCCTTCGTAATGTTGAATCCTTCCACCCTGTCAGACCGGACCGTTAATCACAACTATCTACTGTCATACGAATTTCTCCTCAAAGCTACTAATAAACGACATCGACCAGTTACTACATTGACCTAACATCATGTCAAATCACTTCCATAATGTCATCACAAGCGTCCCAGTTTACGTGCAATATACATTCCAACTCTTCTCTCTCACCCCCCCCCCCACCCCCACCCAGCCCCCCACCACCGCCGGCTGCAACCCAAAAGAGCAGCATAACAACATAACTTTTAATAAACGCCGAACTATGGTAAAAACTAAATCATGTCTAAAACAACATATAGATAAATTCACATTTAGCTTTTAACATTAGGAAGAATGTGTCTGTCGACCTTTATGATTCTGGCAGAGTTCCTTTCCTTCACCTTTCCAGTGTCATCTCAGATATCCGAGTCGCTCCTTTTCCCTACTCTGTCCCAAACTGGAACAAGAACATGTTTGCCTCCGACGGATAGTCACCATAGGCTCTTGTGGTTACAGAAGACAGCACTTCCGTTCACCATGGTGTCGAAACACGGGGTGCGCGTCAGTAAAGAGACGCTATTCGGTAACAAATCTGACACTATCAGCAATGATCATTTTCATGGCAAACGTATTTACTTCTGAACGCATCCTCGGGTAATGGTACTCATCTACCAAACACATTCCCGTTGGCATATGCCCCTAAGAAGAAGGCGTTTCTCATAACTATAATTGACGGATGATCGCATCAGACATGTGGTGAGTGTAGCTTGCAATATCGCACTCTGGTAAGAATAATGGCACAGCTAAAAACTGCAATGCATGAAAAATATAAATTTATAGAATTCTGAGTAATTTATATTGAAATAGTATAAGCGTCTTTCATATTTCAAATAAGAAATTTTGCCAGTAAATTCCATTATAGTCTCTACAACACTAACACGGACACGTAATTCTGTTCTCATCAAAGTTACATGTTATCTGATAATTTTTAGTTAATTTTTTTAGTTATGTCATTTTTTTTATTTGTTAAGAACATTTTTGTTTTTGTTATGATCCTTCATTTAATACTTCTGCCACTTTTCCATTCCAAATAAAATATATATATATAGATATATATATACTTACTGTAATACAATACATTTTAATCTCCATCAGGAAAAATTAGTATTGAAGTCAAAATTAAAAATGAAAAAAAGTTGAAAGTATTTTATTAGAAAAGTATAATCTGTAAAATTGCAATAAACGAAAATTAATAAAATTTAATAAGGAATGTCAACTAGGCACAATTTACGAAAATACAGAACCGTAAATGGGATTACGCTTTCGCAAGGAAAAGCGATTCAATACGAAATAACCATGTCTTTTGTACGCTGCCACCAACGAAATTTCCTAATATTTTCAGTAACAGTAAGTGTTAAAACACCGTCTGATCCTTCAGACATGCATGGATGTCTGAAGGACATTGTAATACGAGATGCAGCTACGCATAAGCATTGACATTGTAATAATCAATGATTTTAACAGTAACGTTTAACTTACCTTTTACGAGTATATGAAAAGTTTCACAGCCCGCATCTCGTGGTCGTGCGGTAGCGTTCTCGCTTCCCACGCCCGGGTTCCCGGGTTCGATTCCCGGCGGGGTCAGGGATTTTCTCTGCCTCGTGATGGCTGGGTGTTGTGTGCTGTCCTTAGGTTAGTTAGGTTTAAGTAGTTCTAAGTTCTAGGGGACTGATGACCATAGATGTTAAGTCCCATAGTGCTCAGAGCCATTTGAATTTAAAAGTTTCACAAAGAATGTCCCGATCTTCTGGAATGCACACCTCCCAGTAGCTTGTGCCCATTCTCTCGACGGGGTGTTACATATACGAACAGAATTACAAATGTTAAACATAATCAGTGTATACATCAGGCAGAGGTAATATAACAATTATAGACGGCCATCTCCGTTTGTTTCACACGAAGTTAGTGTGGTTACCCAAACCCTAAATTGAATTCATTTCAGATCTTATTTCCACAACTACATACAGCAAATTAATGTGAGGTATGTACAGATAGTTATTTATCTGCAACGGCATCTTCTCCTTCAATCAATGCCCGCTTTCTCCACCACCATGCTACGCATGTTTGTATTATTCATGCAACTGTTCAGTCTGGATCACTATTTACTGAATCATATCCCCCGCTCCCTTCCCAGTTATTATAATTATCTGTATCTCTCGTGGTGATCAAGTGCGACAACTTTATAGTTCAGATTTAAGCATGTAGGTAGGATCTGCATGCCACTGTGGGTTGTAGCGGACAGCCCACCCAAGGTAGTTAGCGTGTGGCCAGCCGCTGTCGGTGTTTACACCGGATTAACCGCTGCTAGTCCACTGTGTTAGCTCTCCGATATGCCGGACCTCAGGTGTTCGGCTGCAGTGACCGCTGTAATCCTCCTAAACCAGTGCTCCTAACTAATGCTGAGTTGTATGAATCAGAGCAAAGCTCTTTAGCCTCGCACCTTTCACCTGTACAGTGGGATAACTGCGCCCCGAATGCATTTCTCGATGCCGGTACCTCGTTTGTAAGCACCGCTTGGCAATATCGAGATGTAGCAGACGTGGCGTATTCGATTTGTAAAGTACAGTAGCCTCATGTTTCTTAATGCTCGTGTCCGCTGTTCATTCAATACCTTAATACATCGCTTACCTGGAGTCATCAGTCTCTGAATTAAAAACGGTCTTAATTGAGTCATAGTCTTTTATTAACAACGCGTGTCACCTTCGGGAGGCATCTTCAGAATACGTATGTTTTTATTAAGTCATGCAATCTCTGTCTTCCTCCTGTTTTTGCTCTCCACAGCTCCCTCTAGTACCCTGGAAGTCATGCCCTGATGTCTTAATATATGCCCTATCATCCTATTCCCCTTTCTTATATTTCTTTTCTCTCCGATTCTGCGCAGAACCTCCTCATTCATTACCTTATCAGTCCACCTAATTTTTAACATTCGTCTGTAGCACCACATCTCAAATGCTTTCGATTCTCCGTTTTCCCACAGTCCATCATTATCTATAGGGATAGAAAAATAATAAAAAATTAGGACATGGTCTTAGATTGCTCGAGTCTAAATGTGAATCAGGAATTTTTATTGATCTTAAAATTTTCCTTTTACAACATACACTCCTGGAAATTGAAATAAGAACACCGTGAATTCATTGTCCCAGGAAGGGGAAACTTTATTGACACATTCCTGGGGTCAGATACATCACATGATCACACTGACAGAACCACAGGCACATAGACACAGGCAACAGAGCATGCACAATGTCAGCACTAGTACAGTGTATATCCACCTTTCGCAGCAATGCAGGCTGCTATTCTCCCATGGAGACGATCGTAGAGATGCTGGATGTAGCCCTGTGGAACGGCTTGCCATGCCATTTCCACCTGGCGCCTCAGTTGGACCAGCGTTCGTGCTGGACGTGCAGACCGCGTGAGACGACGCTTCATCCAGTCCCAAACATGCTCAATGGGGGACAGATCCGGAGATCTTGCTGGCCAGGGTAGTTGACTTACACCTTCTAGAGCACGTTGGGTGGCGCGGGATACATGCGGACGTGCATTGTCCTCTTGGAACAGCAAGTTCCCTTGCCGGTCTAGGAATGGTAGAACGATGGGTTCGATGACGGTTTGGATGTACCGTGCACTATTCAGTGTCCCCTCGACGATCACCAGTGGTGTACGGCCAGTGTAGGAGATCGCTCCCCACACCATGATGCCTGGTGTTGGCCCTGTGTGCCTCGGTCGTATGCAGTCCTGATTGTGGCGCTCACCTGCACGGCGCCAAACACGCATACGACCATCATTGGCACCAAGGCAGAAGCGACTCTCATCGCTGAAGACGACACGTCTCCATTCGTCCCTCCATTCACGCCTGTCGCGACACCACTGGAGGCGGGCTGCACGATGTTGGGGCGTGAGCGGAAGACGGCCTAACGGTGTGCGGGACCGTAGCCCAGCTTCATGGAGACGGTTGCGAATGGTCCTCGCCGATACCCCAGGAGCAACAGTGTCCCTAATTTGCTGGGAAGTGGCGGTGCAGTCCCCTACGGCACTGCGTAGGATCCTACGGTCTTGGCGTGCATCCGTGCGTCGCTGCGGTCCGGTCCCAGGTCGACAGGCACGTGCACCTTCCGCCGACCACTGGCGACAACATCGATGTACTATGGAGACCTCACGCCCCACGTGTTGAGCAATTCGGCGGTACGTCCACCCGGCCTCCCGCATGCCCACTATACGCCCTCGCTCAAAGTCCGTCAACTGCACATACGGTTCACGTCCACGCTGTCGCGGCATGCTACCAGTGTTAAAGACTGCGATGGAGCTCCGTATGCCATGGCAAACTGGCTGACACTGACGGCGGCGGTGCACAAATGCTGCGCAGCTAGCGCCATTCGACGGCCAACACCGCGGTTCCTGGTGTGTCCGCTGTGCCGTGCGTGTGATCATTGCTTGTACAGCCCTCTCGCAGTGTCCGGAGCAAGTATGGTGGGTCTGACACACCGGTGTCAATGTGTTCTTTTTTCCATTTCCAGGAGTGTATTTAAAAACCACAACACGGCTCTGTGCTGGACTGAAACGCGAGTCATATCAGATGAACCCACAGAATCTAGTCAAAAGCAACTAACATGACATCAGGTTACCATTAAGGAGAATTACATGATATCCTGAATAGAATGCACAGTTTAATGAGTACAGAGTATGGACTGAGAGTAAACCGAAGAAAGACGAAAGTACTGCGAAGTTGCAGAAATGAGAAAAGCCAGAAACTTAACACCCGAATTGATGGTCGCGAAGTAGATGAAGATATGGAATTCTGCTACCTAGGCAGCAAAATAACCAATGGTGGACGGAGCACGGAGGACAAGAGAGCCAGATTAACACTGGCAAAAAGGGCATTCCTGGCCAAGAGAAGTCTACTAGTATTAAACACAGGAAGAAATTCCTGAGAAAGTACGTTAGGATGACAGCATTGTATGGTAGTGAAACATGGAGTGTGGGAAAACCGGAACAGAAGTGAATCTAAGCGTTTGAGATGTAGTGATACAGACGAATTTTGAAAATTAGTTGGACTGCTACGGTAAGAAATGAGGAGGTTCTGCACAGAATGGGAGAGGAAAGG
The DNA here is from genome assembly GCF_023864345.2 of Schistocerca serialis cubense. Lineage (NCBI taxonomy): Eukaryota > Metazoa > Arthropoda > Insecta > Orthoptera > Acrididae > Schistocerca > Schistocerca serialis. The sequence goes on from NC_064645.1 coordinate 149,800,081, forward strand.
AATATGTGGGAAACACTGACAAGAAGAAGGGACAGGATGATAGGACATAGGTTAAAACACCAGGCACTGATTTCCAGTGTACTAGAGGGAGCTGTACTAGAGGAAGCAGTAGAGGGCAAAAACTGAAGAGGAAGACAGAGATTGGAACACATCTAGCACATAATTGAGGACATAGGTTGCAAGTGATACTCTCGGATGAAGAGATTGACACAGCAGAGGAATAGTCGTACCAACAGGCAAGAATGGTGCAAAGATAGGATCACATTCACTGGTAAGTGTACTCATTGAAACATGGTATGTGGAGCTGCCGCAGGCTAGGAATGAAATGAGGCTTGTATATAATGTCTGCAGAGGTTGCACATAGGTGGCGCTCAAAGCAATTATGTGTCAGTCATCATATTTAATGCTTAGAAACAAATCTCAATATGATTTATTCACTATAAGGAAATTAAGAAGTTACAGCTAATCAGGGCATATCTGATTTGACACGTGCTTCAGTCTACCACAGAGTCGTTTTACAGTTTTTGATATATTGTAAAAGGGAAAAAGTCTGTGCTGGTTAATCTGATTCTATGCGTACTGCAGTCTAGCACAGAGTCGTTTTACGGTTTTCAATGCGTTCTTAAAGACAAATTTTAAGTTTAGTACCAACTCCTTATCCACATTTAGGATCATGCTACCTAGGACCATACCCTAAATTTTGTTTATTTTCTTTTCAGTATACATAGCTTGAATATGCCCCACAAAGGAGAAACGCTTTGTAAACAAAAGCATTATTTGCAACCAAGATTGCTTTTAATTCAAATATTCTACTTATGGTTTCTGTACCAGAGCACCTGATGGAGTGGAAAATATTTCATCACCCTTTCTCTGGAGCTGTTCCAAGATATGTATATATGGTGTTCCGCATGTTTTCCAAGTTCTTACATTTTGCACGTTTCAGTATACTATGGATGTAAAAATTGTCCTACGTCGGCACCTGTCCTTCGTAACAGAGCACGAATTGATGTATACCGCCATCTCTCGTAATAAACTGTAGTGTAACAATTCCATTGTTAAGGCGACTATACGGGCACTTGCCGGAAGGCAATCCAACGGAAAAAAGTTCTTGCAGTAAGTACCTCTGTAACTTTAAGAGCAGAAACAAATACTTCCTGAGACTGTTCTCGTGAACGGATGGCAGGCTATCTTTCTGCTGAAGTTCATTTGTCATTTCTTGGCCTCAGTTTTCCTCTGAACTTAGTGCTCTGTATGTGATACCATAAGATACTCAACTTACAATTGCTTTCTGCATCACACAAAGAGGAAAGACGTGCCCGTTTCTTTTTTGTTTCAATTTTTTAAGCACTGAAATAATATTTACTAAACAATCTTGTGAAACTGATGGTGTACTTCCGAGCAAGATTTCCAGAAGGCTTTCGACACCGTTCCTCACTAGCTTCTTGTAACGAAACTGCGTGCCTACGGAATATCGCCTCAATTGTGCGACTGGATTCGTGATTGCCTGTCAGAAAGGTCACAGTTCGTAGTAACAGACGGAAAGTGATCGAGTAAAACAGAAGTAATATCCTGCGTTCCCCAATTAAGTGTTATAGGCACCCTATTTTTCCTCATCTATATTAACAACATAGGACATATGAGTAGGCTTCTTAGATTGTTTACTGATAATGCTGTCGGGGACTGATGACCTCAGATGTTAAGTCCCATAGTGCTCAGAGCCATTTGAACCATTTTTGATAATGCTGTCATTTACGGTGGCGTTTTTCGTTGCGACGGGATCTTCTCATGAAATTCAATCACCAGTTTTCTCCTCCGATTGCGAAAACATTCTGTTGGCACCCACCTACATGAGGAGAAATGATCATCCCGATAAAATAAGAGAAATCGGGGCTCGAAGAGAAAAATATAAGAGCTCGTTTTTCCCGCTCGCCTTTCGAGAGTGGAACGGTAGAGAGATAGTTCGAAGGTGGTTGATTGAACCCTCTGCCAGGCACTTTACTGTGAATAGCAGAGCAGTCACGTAGATGTAGATTTCCTGTTCTTAATGTATCAAGAATACATCCATAGCCTATTCTTATTTCATACGGATCAGTGAACTGACTCCAAAATGGTTCTAAGCATTATGGGACTTAACATCTGAGGTCATCAGTCCCCTAGACTACTTAAACGTAACTAACCTAAGGACATCACACACATCATGCACAAGGCAGGATTCGGACCTGCTACCGTAGCATCAGCGCGGTTCTAGACTGAAGCACCTAGAACCGCTCGGCTACAGCGGCCGCCGAACTGACTCCATAAGTTTAGTTGTTTCATCAGTGGTTACAGTAACGTCTTAGTCTTCCTGTGTGTGTTTCTCGAAGTTTTCGTTTTAGTAATCTGTTGTAGCTAAGACACACACAGTCCACTCCCATTAAGATGACCACAGACTGTGTTCGACCTCAGCGTGCAACAACAACTCACAGAAGGCAGGTGGCAGCTTTACCAGCGGAAGGAGTATAAAGCGTGTCACGGGGAAGCGGTAGACACTGCGGTCGTTGTCGTAATGCGAGAACGGAGCGCTTTATCTGACGTCTAAAGACGCACGATCACTGGGTTTCTGATCAAGGGTGGAAGCATTTCCAAAACGGCTAAGTTTGTAAAATGTTTGCGTGTCACCAGGGTGAAAGTATACAGGGTGGTCCATTGATCATGACCGGGCCAAATACACTCCTGGAAATTGAAATAAGAACACCGTGAATTCATTGTCCCAGGAAGGGGAAACTTTATTGACACATTCCTGGGGTCAGATACATCACATGATCACACTGACAGAACCACAGGCACATAGACACAGGCAACAGAGCATGCACAATGTCGGCACTAGTACAGTGTATATCCACCTTTCGCAGCAATGCAGGCTCCTATTCTCCCATGGAGACGATCGTAGAGATGCTGGATGTAGTCCTGTGGAACGGCTTGCCATGCCATTTCCACCTGGCGCCTCAGTTGGACCAGCGTTCGTGCTGGACGTGCAGACCGCGTGAGACGACGCTTCATCCAGTCCCAAACATACTCAATGGGGGACAGATCCGGAGATCTTGCTGGCCAGGGTAGTTGACTTACACCTTCTAGAGCACGTTGGGTGGCACGGGATACATGCGGACGTGCATTGTCCTCTTGGAACAGCAAGTTCCCTTGCCGGTCTAGGAATGGTAGAACGATGGGTTCGATGACGGTTTGGATGTACCGTGCACTATTCAGTGTCCCCTCGACGATCACCAGTGGTGTACGGCCAGTGTAGGAGATCGCTCCCCACACCATGATGCCGGGTGTTGGCCCTGTGTGCCTCGGTCGTATGCAGTCCTGATTGTGGCGCTCACCTGCACGGCGCCAAACACGCATACGACCATCATTGGCACCAAGGCAGAAGCGACTCTCATCGCTGAAGACGACACGTCTCCATTCGTCCCTCCATTCACGCCTGTCGCGACACCACTGGAGGCGGGCTGCACGATGTTGGGGCGTGAGCGGAAGACGGCCTAACGGTGTGCGGGACCGTAGCCCAGCTTCATGGAGACGGTTGCGAATGGTCCTCGCCGATACCCCAGGAGCAACAGTGTCCCTAATTTGCTGGGAAGTGGCGGTGCGGTCCCCTACGGCACTGCGTAGGACCCTATGGTCTTGGCGTGCATCCGTGCGTCGCTGCGGTCCGGTCCCAGGCCGACGGGCACGTGCACCTTCCGTCGACCACTGGCGACAACATCGATGTACTGTGGAGACCACACGCCCCACGTGTTGAGCAATTCGGCGGTACGTCCACCCGGCCTCCCGCATACCCACTATACGCCCTCGCCCAAAGTCCGTCAACTGCACATACGGTTCACGTCCACGCTGTCGCGGCATGCTACCAGTGTTAAAGACTGCGATGGAGCTCCGTATGCCACGGCAAACTGGCTGACACTGACGGCGGCGGTGCACAAATGCTGCGCAGCTAGCGCCATTCGACGGCCAACACCGCGGTTCCTGGTGTGTCCTCTGTGCCGTGCGTGTGATCATTGCTTGTACAGCCCTCTCGCAGTGTCCGGAGCAAGTATGGTGGGTCTGACACACCGGTGTCAATGTGTTCTTTTTTCCATTTCCAGGAGTGTATCTCTCGAAATAAGCGCCAAAAGAAAAAACTACAAAGGACGAAACTTGTCTAGCTTGAAGGGGGAAAACAGATGGCGGTATTGTTGGCTCGCTAGATGGCGCTGCCATAGGTCAAACGGATATAAACTGCGGTTTTTTTAAAGAAGGAACCCCCATTTTTTATTACATATTCGTGTAGTACGTCAAGAAATATGAATGTTTTAGTTGGACTACTTTTTCGCTTTGTGATAGATGGCGCTGTAATAGTCACAAACATATGGCTCATAATTTTAGACGAACAGTTGGTAACAGGTAGGTTTTTTAAATTAAAATACAGAACGTAGGTACGTTTAACCATTTTATTGCGGTTCTTCCAATGTGATACATGTACCTTTGTGAACTTATCGTTCCTGAGAACGCATGCTGTTACAGCGTGATTTCCTGTAAATACCACATTAATGCAATAAAAGCTCAAAATGATGTCCGTCAACCTCAATGCATTCGGCAATACGTGTAACGACATTCCTCTCAACCGCGAGTAGTTCGCCTTCCGTAATGTTCGCACATTCATTGACAATGTGCTGCCGCATGTTGTCAGGCGTTGTCGATGGATCACGATAGCAAATATCCTTCAACTTTGCCCACAGAAAGAAATCCGGGGACGTCATATCCGGTGAACGTGCGGGCCATAGTATGGTGCTTCAACGATCAATCCACCTGTCACGAAATATGCTATTCAATACCGCTTCAACCGCACGCGAGCTATGTGTCGGACATCCATCATATTGCAAGTACATCGCCATTTTGTCATGCAGTGAAACATCTTGTAGTAACTTCGGTAGAACATTACGTAGGAAATCAGCATACATTGCACCGTTTAGATTTCTATTGATGAAATGGGGGCCAATTATCCTTCCTCCCATAATGCCGCATCATACATTCACCCGCCAAGGTCGCTGATGTTCCATTTGTCGCAGCCATCGTGGATTTCCCGTTGCCCAATAGTGTATATTATGCCGGTTTGCGTTACCGCTGTCCGTGAATGACGCTTCGTCGCTAAATAGAACGCGAACAAAAAATCTGTCATCGTCCCGTAATTTCTCTTGTGCCCAGTGGCAAAACTGTACACGACCTTCAAAGTACAAAACGTTACAAATTTTGAAGTGATTGTTAATAACGGTTGTATATAACTTGCTCAAAATGTGTGAAAATAGTCCCACATTGGGTTCAAAGTGGCAGGTGTCGAAATTGTAAGCATTAATAAATAAAAATGTAAATAAACATAAATCATGTGAATCTCTGACCCTGAGTCGCAGCGTGTAGTGAATTTTTTTTATTGTTATTTAGTAAATGGAATGGGTCGTTTCCTCTTCCGTTCGGAAGATTACCCCATCGCCTACACAGGTCGCGGAGAGAACCTATACTGGCGTTTGCGGGAGGAGAATGGAAATGAATGTCTAGTACGAACGCGCTGTTTTGACGCTACTGCCGGAGGACGGTTGTTATGAGAGAAAACTGAAATAAATTAGCATCTAGGCAAAGGAAGAGAAAGAGCACCGTCGTTGGTTTTTCTCTTTGTTTGTCACGTCGTCTAGAAACAAGCAAAATTTCCATTTTCTAGCTGTAGGTTTTCGACTACAGAGATGCGGTGACAATGACGTCCCGTTTGCAGAATACTACGGTGCTGGTGGCGGGCAGAATACATCCTGCACATTCTGCGCGCGGAAGATCACAGCGTCAGAAATACGCGCCACATCTCAGCGCTTCCGTCTGCAATCTGACCGCAGGACGCTGCGAGGGCCCAGAAACGAAATCGGATTTTGAGGACGCGGGCAGAAATTAAAAATGGAAGGCTGGCATTTGTCGCTCGAAGGGAGTAGAATTGTGTCGAGCGGACGTCTGCGGCCGGATTACACACACACACATACACACACACACACACACTTGCCGCAGCGAGGTGGCTGCCGCTTATTGCCACTTCGGCTCGGCAACCCCGCCCACATTCCCCAGAGTTCGACGCTCGCTTTACTTGAACTGTCGGCAAATGTCACTAGCATGCGCGCCCAACTACACACTCTCTGACGCTTGCTGAAATTTTCAGACAACATCCCTGGTTTGGTAGAAGCCTGTTTCACCGTGATCCTTCTCTCCACCTCTGCTCAAGTTATCAAAGAGCGAGAACTGCGTTAATTAGGTCGAGATTGACTGCTTTACATTTGTTGATTAAAAGTATTGCAACGAAAAAAATTAAAATTTAAATAATTGTATGCCTCTGAAATTAAACATCAGACAGCTAGCAGTGAAAGGGTTGCTTTAATCTGTTGAAGGGACGATCCTTCACCAGTTACAGTCAACCAATGCTTATCATCGTTCGTATCCACTCACAAAGTGTAGTACACAATGGAAACTTGCAAAATAAATCACATTAGGATTTCGCCAAGACCAAAATTTATAATATGTAGACTCACTAAGCTTCACGCTTGTGACAATAAATCTCTGGAGCAGCGCAGGATGGCTCAGATCGAGCAGAACGCCCTCTATGAGGAAGGGGAAGGACTAGTTTATGGACCCGGAATAGCAGACTGGACGTAAGTTGCATAATATTGCATTTACATGTAGTCAATACTTCAAACGCGTTTTTCTCGAAATGACTGTTTTCTTTTTTTTTTTTTTAATCGCGCGGTACGGTAACTTCAAATCTATTGAACCGATTGGCAAGATTCTATGTTTCCGACTAAGCTAACTAAATTGTCTACGAATTGTACCACTTTTATTCCTATCCATCAACTATGAATATTTTTACTTGACCGACGAAGTCAAAAAATCGATGTAAAAACCCTATTTTTTTCAAATGGCCGCCGTTTTGTTTCCTATGTTCCAAATAACTTAAGCGAGGTACAACTCCTAAAGAATCTTATATACTTCGCTATCGTCAACCCAATTTTGATTTCAGACGATACTGGTGACGTCTGACATACCGCACGTGGAGGTCTACATCGAAATTTTGTTTCGTTCCGACCGCACTTCCGCCTTTGTTCTTCGACAATTCAAGTTTGTAGAGGAAATATCAATAAACATTTTGACCAAAGTTGACATTGATATCTGTAACACATCCCGAGAAACAAATTGTCAAAGAACATGCTTATTTCGGGCTAAAGGTAGTAAACCTCCCCTTAAAGTTTAAGTCGCATAGAGAAGGAAGAAAAGCATAAAATAACTAGCAACAGAACACTACTTAACTTTCAAACTCTTTAGGCTGCATCATATATCATATAACCTGTCACACAGTGATCAGCCAGAACATCATGATCATCGACCTGCTATCGATATAAACCCGTCCAATAGCAGCGTCACCTACCGAGCGATGACTGCTAGTCATACACACGCACGCCGGCCTGTGTGGTCGAGCGGTTCTAGGCGCTTCAGTCTGGAATCGCGCGACCGCTACGGTTGCAGGTTCGAATCATGCCTCGGGCGTGGATGTGTGTGATGTCCTTAAGTTAGTTAGGTTTAAGTAGTTCTAAGTTCTAGGGGACTGATGACCTCAGACGTTAAGTCCCGTAGTGCTCAGAGCCATTTGAGCCATACACACGCACGGCTCATGCAGTATTAGTGAGCGTGCTGTACTCCTGTAGAATGGGAGAGGCGAGCGATCTACCTTAGTCTGACGGAGGGCAGATTGTGATGGCCAGGAATCTCGGCACGGGCATTTCGGAAACTACACGACTCGTCGGGCGTTCGAAGAGTGATTTGTTGAGTGTCTTCAAAACGTGGCGAAACCAAAGCGGAACCACGTCCTGACGTCACGGGGTTGGACGGCCATCCGTCATTGCAGATGTTGGACGTCGTAGGCCGGGCAGTCTGACAAAACAGGACAAGCAGCGAACTGTGGAGGAACTAACATCAGACTTTGGCGTTAGGCGTAGTACGGAACTCCGCAGCTGATGGCCCACGCATATACCAATATTAAGACCACACGACATCGGCAACGACGACTGAAATGGGCAGTGGCCATCGGCATTGGAAGTTGAAGCATTGGCAGAACCTTGCATGGTCTGATGAATCCCGATAATTCCTTCATCACGCCGATGGGAGTGCGCTAATCCGTCGTCTTCCAGGGGAACAGCTCCTTGACATATACAGGACGGATACAAGCTGGCAGCGGCTCCATAATGCTCTGGGGATCATTCACGTGGGGATCGATGGGTCCAGTGGAGATCGTGCAAGGTACCATGAGGACATCGTAGCAGACCACGTACACCGCTTCAATGACGATCATATTTCCTGACGGCACTGACAGTTTTCAACAAGATAATGCACCATGTGGCGAGGCGAGGAGTGTGATGGAGTGGTTCGCGGAACCCAGTGGTGAGTTCCAATTGATGTGCGCATCCCCCATCCACCAACAAGCCAGATCTGAAACCAATCGAACACATCTGGGATGTGACAGAATGTGGCGTCAGTGCTCATCTTCTCCCTCTCCAGAAATTACGGGAATTAGGTGACTTGTGTGGTGTCACCGCCAGACACCACCCTTGCTAGGTGGTAGCCTTTAAATCGGCCGCGGTCCGTTGGTATACGTCGGATCCGCGTGTCGCCACTGTCAGTGATTGCAGACCGAGCGCCGCCACACGGCAGGTCTAGAGAGACTTCCTAGAACTCGCCCCAGTTGTACAGCCGACTTTGCTAGCGATGGTTCACTGCCAAATTACGCTCTCATTTGCCGAGACGATAGTTAGCATTGCCTTCAGCTACGTCATTTGCTACGACTTAGCCAGGCGCCGTTATCATTTGCTATTTATCTTGTGATGCATGTACCGTCAGACCGATGTTCACCAATTATGGATTAAAGTTAAGTATTTCAGAAGCTACGTACCTTCTTTTGCTAGTATAATTACTTTACCTGTTCCAGACCTCACGCCAACCTGCGTGAGCTTAAACGCGTGCCTTTCGGCTTCCTCTCCTAGTGGGTTGGCTGTCTTGCCAAGTCACAACAACTTGTGCTTGCAGATGTGGTGCCAACTCCCTCCAGCGACTTACCAAGGCCTCATTACTTCCATGCCATGAGGCATCGCCCCTGTTATCCTTGCCAGAGGTGGACATACTGACTATTAGGTGGGTGCTCATAAAGTTCTCTAAAGGATGAGCCATTCAATAAGGGATTTTCCTTTATTACATGACCTTTCAAACGGTAACTCCATTTTTCCGTTACGGCCAAGCCACGGCCGGCAGTGTTAGCTGTCTGTAAATTCTTTCGTCCCACGGTTTAGTAACAGTAAATCAGCACCGATGAAGGGCACCTCGTTCACGCGCCTCTCTCATGTGCTTACGAGGTAACGTCGCCCCAGGCGTCGCTTAGCAGCAACACCCTGGAAAGTTCCACTGCCGCCCCCGCAGGTTTCTCGGTTCCGACCAATCAGGGCGGAGGAAGCTGCGTGGTGCGTCGAATATACCCGGCCGCCCGTCGCCGGGCTCGCTCTCTCTTGTCTTCTCGCTCACCCGCGAGTCGGATGTGCGCCCTGTACCATTGAACATCTCCCGCTTCTCCCGGTGCTGCAGCACTGTGGACAGTTTTGGCAGACAACAACTTTCGGTAGCTTCGCGAACAACTCTAAACTCTGGCTCACCCTCACCTCCCTAGGCCTATGTAGCCACTTTCAACATGCTTTAGCCAATAAATGGCCATTCTCTAAAAAGAACCCTACTCATTCCATAACGCCCACCGCGTGCCTATACGCCCGTCCTGTACAGTTCTACTGATCACTGTATATATTTTATAAGCGCAAGTTTAATAGAGGAAGCAGCAGGTTAAATGTTCGGACCATAGACCAAGTCTTACTAATGCACCATCCCGAATTCGCGCACCACACCTGTATCAGCTACAAGCTCCCCATCAGTACTGACCCCTATGCCTACTTAGTTGCGTCCTTAAAGACTGTAAATAAGCCGGAATACTTTGAATTCAGTATTTTCTCCTGGAGATTCGAGTATTCTATCTATATCCTACCCTCGATTACGTGCCCAAATGTTTCGTTGAGAATTGTTCTTTCGAACATCCACGGCGCCGGTCGCTAAACCAAACTTCAGGGCAGATATACACCAACTATCGGCTGCAAATACTGTCGTGAAAAGTCACGCCACTGTACCGCCGCCGGCCGGAATGGCCGAGCGGTTCTAGCCGCTACAGTCTGGAACCGCGCGACCGCTACGGTCGCAAGTTCGGATCCTGCCTCGGGCATGAATGTGTGTGATGTCCTTAGGTTAGTTAGGTTTAAGTAGTTGTAAGTTCTAAGGGACTGATGACCTCAAAAGTTAAGTCCCATAGTGCTCAGAGCCATTTGAAACATTTTTATCGCCCTTCTTCATGTACAGTACAGTAACACTGCGAGCTCACACGGTCAGTTCCCGCTGTCAGTTTGGCACCACACCAGGTGTCTCCTGTTCGCGGGCTCACAACCGAATCCACTTGCGGCCGCTCCGGCTCATCTCCTCCGCGTCGACAAACGTGAGGCTCTACCACACGGAGCCAATCATCACTGTCGGCTGGCGTCGACGACAGTGCGTCACGAAGTAGCACACCCTCAATAAACTACACTGTCTCAGTAGTCGATACACATTCCCAAATCCGCTGTTCAAGCACAATGGAGTATCATAGAAAAGAGTGACCTTTACAGTCATAATTAATTTCATTCCTGAAATTCTTATGTTGTATTATTTTTTCTGCAAATTGACGAGTCAATAAATGAATCCTAACACGAGATTTTTTTTTCGTTCCGACGAAAATGCAATACACCGTAGTTTTCATGACATATTTTCCTTCACCAATATCTCATTCTGTTCAACAGAGAATGTCGACAATCATTTTCCTCAAACATTTATTAGTGAACCAACAAGATTAAAACTATTTCCAGGTCGTAACAGGGTTGGTGCAGCAACCAGTACATTTGATGTGAAGAAAAAACCGTCTTGGTTGAAGTGTCCATTTCTTTTATTATTTTCCAATGACGCATTTCAGCTTTATTTAGGCACCTTCGGACTCCCCTGTGGAAAAAGTACAAAACTTCATTTTAGTAATGTGACCCCATTTAGTGAGATTGGATTACATACAAAATGTCCGCCCCCGCTAGCTGAGTGGTGAATGTCAATCCTGAGAGCTCGGGTTCGATTACCGGCTGGGTCGGAGATTTTCTCCGCTCAGGGACTGGGTGTTGTGTTGTCCTAATTATAATCATTTCATCTCCATCGACGCGCAAGTCGCCGAAGTGGCGTCAAATCGAAAGACTTGCACCTGGCGAACGGTCCACCCGACGGGAGGCCCTAGTCACACGACATTTATTTTATTTACCTACAAAATATTAAACAACTTGATATTTGGTAGCTACGGGTACGTGAGACACCGCGTATAAAATATCCCAACGGGTAAATTCCCCTTTCAAAGCTTTCAAAGCACTGCCCAGTCTCTTACAAAATAGAATAAAACAGGTGACCGAACAGCATTTTTTTAAAAAAAAAAAAGTTGACAACCCACTCTGGAAATAATAAGAAAGCCGCAAATTACCTTATTTCGGCATGTGGCTCAGTCCAGTTAAAATCAAAATGAATCAGGTCTACAGTAAAGCTCTACATCATAAACATGCCGGATGTGTAGGGCATATTCTGGTTGGATACATCACACTGGATACGAAAACGTGCAAGGCCCCTAAGGCTAGTGCACGCCGCTCTCTGCAGGTGGCGCCTGCGGTCTGTGAGCTACGATAGTGTTCAATTGGTAAATCTTGTCAGAACAACAAACCATTACAGAACTATGAATCACTAATGTTCTATGAACTACTATTAAAATGCTTACATTAATAGCCAGAATAATCAGGGTGAATAAAAATTAAAAACTGAAGGATATAGGAAGATACATTTTTATGATGGAGAGCATAAAAGTACGTAGGGGATCTCCGAACAGCAATTTTGAATGTCTCACGTAGTATTGTAGTCAACAACATTGTGCATTCCCGAATCTCCCGAAAACCAGAATCTACGCTCCTTTCGTCAAGAAACGACATCATGCTATGTTAGCTACCTGTCACGACTGACAAACAGTGTCAATGCTGTGTCCGGATGTCATGAAAGTGCGGCATATAGGTCGTAAAATACATTTCAGTAGGATGCTGATAAATGCAAATACAAACATAAAATGTTATATTTAGTGCTTTTATAGCTTTCACGAGGGGTATTCACCTGCTGGGTTATGTCATGCGAGGTACCCCACGTATCCATCGCTACCACATATCAGCAAGTTGTTTAATATTTTCTCGGAAATCCAATCTCACTGAATGTGGTCGCGCCACTATTATGAAATTCTGAATTTCTTCCGTAGGCCAATCCCAATATGCGTAAATAGATACTCTTCATTGGGAAATAATATAAAACACTGCATCCAAGACCGCTTGTATCTTCATATAAAAGTATAAATACAGTTTATTTTTGAGAAACAAAGAGCACCAGCTGCGCGTAGTTCTAAATTTCATCTTCTTACGATCACTGGCGGCGGTGGCACACGTAACAGTGGCCAGTTTACTAGCTGCTGTAGCGAACGAATTTCAGTCGGCAGCAGAACTAGCGCGTTCCTCACGAAAATAAACTAACTTCATATATATTTAATTAATAGTTGTAACAAAATTTCGCGTTATCTGTTATTACGTAAGTCGTAGGAGTACTAGCGTCTGCAATTACGTGAATATACATATAGCAATCCTTGGGTAACAGAAGAAATATTGAATTTAATTGATGAAAGGAGAAAATATAAAAATGCAGTAAATGAAGCAGGCAAACAGGAATAGAAACGTCTCAAAAATGAGATCGACAGGAAGTGCAAAATGGCTAAGCAGGGATGGCTAGAGGACAAATGTAAGGATGTAGAGGCCTATCTCACTAGGGGTAAGATAGATACTGCCTACAGGAAAATTAAAGAGACCTTTGGAGATAAGAGAACCACTTGTATGAATACCAAGAGCTCAGATGGAAACCCAGTTCTAAGCAAAGAAGGGAAAGCGGAAAGGTGGAAGGAGTATATAGAGGGTCTATACAAGGGCGATGTACTTGAAGACAATATTATGGAAATGGAAGAAGATGTAGATGAAGATGAAATGGGAGATATGATACTGCGTGAAGAGTTTGACAGAGCACTGAAAGACCTGAGTCGAAAGAAGGCCCCCGGAGTAGACAACATTCCATTGGAACTACTGACGGCCTTGGGAGAGCCAGTCCTGACAAAACTTTACTATCTGGTGAGCAAGATGTATGAAACAGGCGAAATACCCTCAGACTTCAAGAAGAATATAATAATTCCAATCCCAAAGAAAGCAGGTGTTGACAGATGTGAAAATTACCGAACTATCAGTTTAATAAGTCACAGCTGCAAAATACTAACACGAATTCTTTACAGACGAATGGAAAAACTAGTGGAAACCAACCTCGGGGAAGATCAGTTTGGATTCCGTAGAAACACTGGAACACGTGAGGCAATACTGACCTTACGACTTATCTACTTTTCTAGCATTTGTAGACTTAGAGAAAGCTTTTGACAATGTTGACTGGAATACTCTCTTTCAAATTCTAAAGGTGGCAGGGGTAAAATACAGGGAGCGAAAGGCTATTTACAATTTGTACAGAAACCAGATGGCAGTTATAAGAGTCGAGGGACATGAAAGGGAAGCAGTGGTTGGGAAGGGAGTAAGACAGGGTTGTAGCCTCTCCCCGATGTTGTTCAATCTGTATATTGAGCAAGCAGTAAAGGAAACAAAAGAAAAATTCGGAGTAGATATTAAAATTCATGGAGAAGAAATAAAAACTTTGAGGTTCACTGATGACATTGTAATTCTGTCAGAGACAGCAAAGGACTTGGAAGAGCAGTTGAATGGAATGGACAGTGTCTTGAAAGGAGGATATAAGATGAACATCAACAAAAGCAAAACAAGGATAATGGAATGTAGTCGAATTAAGTCGGGTGATGCTGAGGGAATTAGATTAGGAAATGAGACACTTAAAGTTGTAAAGGAGTTTTGCTATTTGGGGAGCAAAATAACTGATGATGGTCGAAGTAGAGAGGATATAAAATGTAGACTGGCAATGGCAAGGAAAGTGTTTCTGAAGAAGAGAAATTTGTTAACATCGAGTATAGATTTAAGTGTCAGGAAGTCACTTCTGAAAGTGTTCGTATGGAGTGTAGCCATGTATGGAAGTGAAACATGGATGATAAATAGTTTGGACAAGAAGAGAATAGAAGCTTTCGAAATGTAGTGCTACAGAAGAATGCTGAAGATTAGATGGGTAGATCACATAACTAACGAGGAAGTATTGAATAGGATTGGGGAGAAGAGAAATTTGTGGCACAATTTGACCAGAAGAAGGGATAGGTTGGTAGGACATGTTCTGAGGCATCAAGGGATCACCAATTTAGTATTGGAGGGCAGCGTGGAGGGTAAAAGTCGTAGAGGGAGACCAAGAGATGAATACACTAAGCAGATTCAGAAGGATGTAGGTTGCAGTAGGTACTGGGAGATGAAAAAGCTTGCACAGGATAGAGTAGCATGGGGAGCTGCATCAAACCAGTCTCAGGACTGAAGACCACAACAACAACAACAAATAGCAAATTGAAATTGTTGTTGCAGCAGGTTAAAACATTCTTCTGAGCTTTGCTAAACGTTTACCGCATATATAAACTTAGGTACAACGAATTCCTCACTTATCACGTCATGACAATCGTAACTGCAGTGTAATTTTTAACGGTATTTCCATCCATCTATGTAAATACTAAAAATACGTATTTGTTTAACCATACCTATTTCATGTAACTGGATTGAAACATCGTCGTTTGTTGCGTTCTCGTTCGTTTTCTTATTACATGCGAATATGTCGTCAGGGAGCTCATTTCCTGGTATTCGTGCCCTTGGCACTGATCTTTTCGGATTAATTTCACTTCCACTAGCGGAATCTCTCCAGTACTTGAGTTAACACGGATAATTATTGAACTACCTTTACACGCTAATAAATTGTGTTTTTCTGCAATCATTCCGCAAATTTCGTTCACTGATTTTGCCAACTATCTAGGTCGCTCGGGAGAGTAATGGCAGCACCGTCCATAAGCAGCATGCTTGACTGTGGAAGCACATCATTACCACTTAATTGTTGTAATATTTCGCAAAGTTCCCTGAAGCATTTCTGGAGACAAGCTAAATTTTAGATCCTACCGAGAATTACGTTTAGTTTTGATAACCGATTGTTACCTAGCCGTGTTTTGTTTCCTGATACCGTCACCGGAGCATGCGCACAATGGTATGTGGTTGTTGTATGGCAAACGCTATTGATTTCATCCTCGCCCCAAAACAGTGGTTCAGCCAAGCATGTGTGCCGGGCATGGAGATGAAAAATAATTTTCATTGTTAAACCACTTACACTGTTATTATTAATAAGTGTACTAGGTGTGGTATTCTTTAGAAAACTTATATTTTGAGACCATGGTGTTGTGTAAAATACAAATAGATCCTTTGAAAAAGAAAACAGCAACCACCTGCTGTTAATAAGAATCCGCTTTATTAACAGTGGATGGTTGTGTTTTCTTGTTTCGAAGAATCAAGTTGTATTGGTTCAAATGGCTGGTTCAAATGGCTCTGAGCACAATGGGACTTAACTGCTGAGATCATCAGTCCTATAGAACTTATAGCTACTTAAACCTAACTAACCTAAGGACATCACACACATCCATGCCCGAGGCAGGATTCGAACCTGCGACCGTAGCGGTCGCGCGGTTCCAGACTGTAAGCCTAGAACCGCTCGGCCACCCCGGCCGGCTCAAGTTGTATTGAGCATTTATTTATGATCAAGATCACCATAAAATATTGCTTTTTTTCCGGTGGATGGACTCTTCAAAATAATATTCCACCGTCGCCTGCAGTTGATAATACATTTGCAAGTGAACAAATAAACAGCAAAAAAAAACAGTCGTATGTTTTTGATTTCGAGAAGACCTTAGAACGGTGGCTTCCAACATTTTTGAGACCATTACCACAGTGTTTAAACTGATGTTAGCTACTACCCACTCCTCTCCGTCCCGTTTCCCACAATCGTCAACATTAGTGCCTAACTAAATAATTTTTGTTATGACTTAAGATAGGCACGATTTAATTTTTGTAGATGCTTAAGTAAACCGCGAAAGAATAATTAGTGTTCAATTTTTACTGCTTATTTCTGCCTTTTTTTCTTTTTTTACGTCGATGAAGAACTTCTCAACACATCACTTACCTACAACTGTTCCTCAGAAAATCTATTTAAGTATCCACATTGAGGGTAGACAACTGCTACAAAACATGTTTCCCCCGCACCAGTCCTCTCCCTAGCAACACTTGCTTCACCTGCACCCTGCACCCCCATCTAAAATCAACCCAGTTAAAATTCGTGCACTGTACATAGTGTTTGTAAATCACTTGCATGCTGGATTCCTTAATTCTGAAACGGCAGAAATTGCGAGACTTCAGGTTTCCCACAATTTGTCTAACCCATGGCACTAATTGAAGCCAATACAGCAATGCTGTACCCATTACTAATTTTCTGTTGTGTTGTGCTGTGCTGTCAGTTAGTTCGTTTACTGTTGCGAAATGAATAATGAAGCAATTTGTCACCTACTGTGGGAACTACCTAATACTTGGAGAAGGCGTCTTCATGAGCTGTTCAAGTATTTTTGATGTGCATGTCTCAATTTTACTATCGAAAATGCGAGGGATGACAATGTGAGTATGCTGTTGATCATTCATTCGTTTCACAAACTATGATTTGCACCAAATTTTGCCGCGCTTTAATGCTAGTACTTGAAAAATAGTGATGATAGTAATGATTTTTCAAAAAAATAATGTACTTTCATGACCATTGAACCATTTTGTTCTCCCTCAGAAAACTACATTTTAACTCTCAAGAGGTAATTAGCCCCCAGGTTAGGTACCACTGCTCTAGAAGCTGTACACAAGTAACGGGTAAGGCGAACTCTAGATTGCGGTGTACTGGTAGAATCCTGAAAAGATGCAGTCCTTCAACAAAGGAAATAGTTTACAATACGTTAGTTAGTCCAGTCTTGGAGTATTGTTCGTCTGTATGGGAACCTTACCAGTTGGGTCTGATTCAAGAGACTGAGAAGCTCCAAAGAAGAACGGCAAGATTCGTGACTGGTACATTTAGCCATCGCAAGAGCGTTACAGATCTCATAGAACGTTTGAAGTGGGACACACTTGCAGATAGACGGGGCGCTAAACGGAAGGGGCTGCTCACTAAATTCCGAAATCCGATCTTCACCGAGGATGTAGAGCATTATTACCACCAACTTTCAAATCGCGCAGTGATCACCATAAGGGAAATAAGAGCTCGTACTGAGGCGTTCAGACAGTCGTTTTTCCCTCGCGCGATCCGCGAGTGGAACAGAACAGAGGGGGGGAATATGACTTCGGCGCGAATTGTGCCTTCCGCTACACACCGCTTGGCGGCTAGCGGAGTATATATGTAGATGTAGAACTAAAAAAAGCCTTCTTACTCCTCTGACAGCATTAAGAAACTAACGTGCTAATCCGATGAATGTATCAGAATGAACAGTTTCACATACATTCTATACATCGGTAGGTTTGTATTTTAATTTAAATCGGTTCTATAGAGTGTGTCTATCAAGAAAACCAAACCATAACGTTTTCTTCCCTTGCCAGCCTACGTAGGTGAGCGATTTGCAATCTAGATATGTTTCAGAATCGTTGGTGGATCTTTAATCGAGCGAGATTGAGTGAATCTCGGACGATAGCAGATCCGTGAGCCGTGGTGCTCCATTCCCTACATCGCTCGCTGGCTGGTTCGCGATCTTTGCATGCAGAATTTGCTGGGTGGTAGCACGAAGAAGGTCCGAGAGAGGGAGCGAGTGGTACGTCGGCAACGAGTGAGGCCGTGGAATATAGAGGGTGTTTCCGTAAGACTGTGAAAAAATTTAACAGGACCTAGAGGATGCTCCACTGAACAGTCTGAGGTAGGGAACCTGGGGTCGGAGAAGACAGCTTAAGGAGATAACAGGAATAAAATCACATTAGTGTGTACTTTTTTATTTACCTTAGTTACTCTTTACACGGACCTTGTCGCGTAATCCCCACCGCACACTCTTTTTACTTTATATGCAGTTTATATGACATAATATTTTAATTAATTTTATACTGATTATTGTTATGAGCACGACAGCTATAATACGATTTTCACTATTAGTTTCTGCAGTTGAAAATATTTTAACTTTATGCACTTTGACCTATTATGTGGGGATTCGCACAAAACTGAAATATTTCCTGCTGTGGACGTACGATCTCTAATTTGCAAATTATTTTTATGTAACACTGATCTGGCTTGTTGGATATGAAACATGGTATCATTACTGTAACTAATTACGGAAAAAAATGTCCTTCGCTACTTTCATCTCTTGAACGCACTGAAAATTACTCCTATTACCTGTACGAAAATTACAGTATTTTACGTACACTAAACGTAGAAGCTGCAGTGGATTTTGTTTTTTTAAATATATGAAGACTGTTAACTGCCATGACTAACATGAGAGCATGAAACTAAAAAAAAAAAAAAAATTATATTTATGTCATCAGCCAGAATAGATTTTGCACAGCAGTTCTGATCATACACAAGTAAAATTTTATCATTCATGAATTACTTACGTAACTGAAAACATAAAAGTAGCTGCCCATGTCCACCTGAAAATGACATAATAAAATCCACAATTTCCCTCTGAAGTCTCCAGGAAGCTAAAAGAGATAATTTTAATGTACCGTCACCCCGCTGTACTGCGGGAAAACTGCTTTCATTCAATTTAATTTGAATTTGCAGCGGGAGCGGTTCCCACGATCGCCGTACGGCTCTGTGTCATGAAAAATTCCTGATATGCTGAAAACAGCTAAGAATGTGAAATGAAAATTTTGGGCAAGCTAGCAATAAATTATTACAAGTAATAATTTTAACAATTTCTATATTCAAAAAATCAACATAAATTGGAAGCACACACCTTTTGCAATTATCAACTTCCAATAGCGTCTTTCCCGATCAAAGGACAAACGAAGGCTACCTAAGCATTATGGCTACAAGAAGACAGAGAGAGTAATGTTTCACCCTCCACTATTTATAGGCAATTTAATAAGCATCTTTGTAATTATTTTTCATTATCTGCTTTGATACATGCATTGGTCGACCACAGACGTTATTTGTGAAACATAGATACATAAATATTGCACAAACATAAAAATGAAAAATTGTTATTTCCTTTTATACATAATCTACAACCATTCATACAGTAAAGAAGTAATAATAATAATAATAATAATAATAATAATACAGATAAATGTTTATTTTCATTATTTTTTATATATTATAACGATTTTGTAAATGTCTTGCCAGGAGACGTCACAACCTCAAGTACAGACGGCCAGCTAGAAGATATGTCCCAGTGAGATTGTCGCCTACAGTGCTGGCTCAGATATTCACGGCAAAATGTACTTGATGGTGTGACTCATCCCGCACGTGGCTGTTCCTGCTGTTCGAAACATCATCACGGTCAAATGAGGCCTCGTCAGTAAACAGCACGATTCGGAGGACGGTCGTTGGAGCAACCACTGACACAATGCGACGCTTGGTGCAAAGTCAACCACAATCACTGCACGAACTCGTGGGTGACATGGATGTAATTGTTGTTCGTGGAGTACTCACCACACGGTAGTACTCGCAGAGCCTATTTCAAGTGCAATACAACGAAGATTTATAGAGGGGTCAGCAGCAACACGTTGCAGCACCTCCTCTTCAAAATCTGGAGTGAGAATGGCCCTCATTTTGCCAGGTCCCTTGTTTCGTCTTTCCAGTGCACCAGTCTCCCGCATTTGTCCATCGACAAAAATAGACACTCGTCGTGACGGATGATGACTGTAAGAAAACCTTCCCTATTCACCCTTTCACCAACGTGAGCATTGCAAGTAGTTCCCCATACACATGGTGTATGTCAGTGAGTTGTGCGAAACTATACCGGTACTGTTCCATCGTATTGTACTGTACGTCTCTGAATAGCACTCTGTTGTTGATTCATAGCACGTTGCGTTATGGGACAATGTAAATACGATACAACAGAGCCGTCTTATGGAAACGTGAAGTACACAAATTCTTTCATAAATTTAGGCAGATAGGCTATGTAGAACAGCGGCCCGATGCTATATTTAATACGAACAGTCAAGATCGCAATGATATTTGTTTATTTACCTGTTTCGGCTTATGTAAAAGCCATCTTCAGAATCTGTGGTCGCCTATGGCATCTCGGTTACCTCATGGTATCGGCACGAGACAACCGAGGAGCCGCCAGCCCCAGCCATAGGGGGCCACAAATTCTGAAGATGGCTTTTACATAAGCCGAAACCGGTAAATAAACAAATATCATTGCGATCTTGACTGTTGATTTTAACTTAAACAAAGTCTGCATTATGGCTTCCTAGTGATCAGGATGACCCTCTTTCTTTCCTTGCACGGAATAATGAATGTACATGTAAATACACAGCATTGTAAATAAGCCGGCAAACAGTAATGCAAGACAAAGCAGTAGACAAGTTTACTTCTGTATGTCCTTAACCTGGCTTCTCCGACACCATTTTCAAAAAATTGGTTCAAATGGCTCTGAGCACTATGGGGCTTAACACCTGAGGTCATCAGTCCCCTAGAACTTAGAATTACTTAAACCTAACTAACCTAGGGACAACACACACATCCACGCCCGAGGCAGGATTCGAACCTGCGACCGTAGCAGTCGCGCGGTTCCAGACTGAAGCGCCTAGAACTGCTCAGCCACCACTGCCGGCGACCCCAGGTACCTTACCTCAAATTTTTCTGTGAAGTATTCTCTATGTCCTGTTACATTTTTGCACATTCTTACGGACACACCCTATAGAGGGAGCTGTTTGCTGTAAAAAGGAGGGGCAGTTAAGAACTTAGAGTGGATTCATCGAGGGACGTGTGCAGAGCCGGGGAGGGGAGCAGTACCTTTCGGTGGGGTTGCTGCCCTGGTGCTGGCGTCTGTCGTGTTTCGACGCCGACGTCTCCGTACGGATGAGCGACAACCTTCATGTGTTGATTCCCGTCCAGGACTTCCGGTAACCCATGTGGCCAATTCCATTTTCTGAATCTGGTGAGCCATTTCGTCTGATAAGTGGATGCGCTGCTTTGAAGTTCCACTGGAGCTCATGGACAAGAACTGGTCTACATCTACATATACTCCGCTAGCCACCAAGCTGTGTGTGGCGGAGGGCACAATTCGCTCCAAAATCATATTCCCCCCCCCCTCTCTGTTCCACCCGCGGATCGCGCGAGAGAAAAACGACTGTCTGAATGCCTCAGTGCTCTTATTTCCATTATCTTTGAATAGTGATCACTGCTCGATTTGAAAGTTTCTGGTAATAATATATGCTCTACATCCTCGGTGAACATCGGATTTCGGAATTTAGTGAGCAGCCCCTTCTGTTTAGTGCGCCGTCTATCTGCAAGTGTGTCCCACTTCAAACTTTCTATGAGATTTGTAACGCTCTTGCGATGGCTAAATGTACCAGTCACGAATCTTATCGCACTTCTTTGGACCTTCTCAATCTCTTGAATCAGACCCAACTGGTAAGGGGCCCATACAGACGAACAATACTCTACGACTGGACGAACTAACGTATTGTAAGCTATTTCCTTTGTTGAAGGTCGGCATCGCTTCAGGATTCAACCAATAAACCCCAATCTAGAGTTCGCCTTACCCGTTACTTGTGTAATCTGATCATACCATTGAGATCATTTGTAATAGCCGCACCCAGATACTTGACGGACGTTACCGCTTCCAAAGACTGGGCAGGGCATTTATTTTGTACTCGTACATTAATGGGGATTTTCGCCTTGTTTTACGCAGTAGGTTACACTTACTAATATTGAGGGATAACTGCCAGTCACTACACCACGCATTTATTTTCTGCAAATCCTCACTGATTTTAAACTTCCTGGCAGATTAAAACTGTGTGCTGGACCGAGCCTCGAACTCGGGACCTTTGTCTTTAGCGGGCAATTGCTCTACCATCTGAGCAACCCAAGCACGACTCACGCCCCGTCCTCGCAGCTTTACTTCTGCCAGTACCTCGTCTCCTCATTCCTTCACTGATTTGTTCACAACTTTCGTGTGATGCTACTTTCCTGTAGACTACAGCATCATCGGTAACCAGTCTCAGGCCGCTGTCAATACCATCAACCAGATCGTTTATGTAAATCGTAAAAAGCAGAGGACCTATTATGCTGCCCTGGGGCACTCCTGAATCTACGCTTGTTTCTATTGAAGTCACCCCGTTCAGGACGGCATACTGCTCCCTGTCTGTTAGAAAACTTTCTATCCAACCGCATATGTCATCGGATAGACCGTAAGCGCGCACTTTTTGTAGCAAGCGACAGTGCGGAACTGAGTCGAACGCCTTTCGAAAGTCGAGAAATATGGCATCAACCTCGGAGCAGGTATCTAGAGCCTGTTGTATATCATGCACATAGAGGGCCAGCTGTGTCTCGCATGACCGCTGTTTCCTAAAACCGTGCTGGTTTCTGCAGATGAGCTTCTCACAGTCTAGAAAGGTCATTATGCCTGAACACAAAATATGTTCCATGATTCTACAACAAATCGATGTCAGTGAAATTGGCCGATAATTATGTGCATCAGATTTTCTACCCGTTTTATAGACTGCTATGACCTGGGCCTTCTTGCAATCCTGTGGAAGTTTCCGCTGTTCCAATGATATCTGATAGATGATGGATAAGAATGGTGCCATATGTGTAGCATAGTCAACATAAAATCTTACGGTGATACCGTCTGGGCCAGATGCCTTCCTGGCGTCTAAGCATCTTAACTGTTTTATAATCCCAGATACACTAAACACTATGTCAGCCATCCTTTCGTTTGTTCGATATTTGAAAGGGGGAATGGTGCTGCAGTACTCTACCGGAAACGAGTTTTTGAAGCTAGGTTTCGAATTTCGGCCTTCTGTTTATTATCATCAGCTACATTACCCGCACTGTCAGCAAGAGAAGGTATTGAATTATTTGTAGCGTTCATAGATTTTACGTACGACCAAAATTTTTTGGGGTTATTTTTGAATCTGCAGATAAAATATTGCTTTCAAATTCGTTAAAAGAATCTCTCATTGTCCTTCTGACAGCTGCTTTCATTTCGCATAATTTCTGTTTGTCAGCGGGGCAGTGACTACGTTCAAAACGACTGTGCAAAATTCTCTGCTTTCTCAGATTTGTGTTTAGCATTTGACGATGCCACTATGGCTCCAATACAATAGGACATGTTTTTTATGTAAAAAAAGTCTGAAGATGGTCATTATAGACGCAAAACGGTAGTTTGATGACGAGAAATTTATGACCATAGACATAAAGTAAAAGAAATTTATTCTGTATTCAGGTCACTGTTCAGTTCGCGACCATGCCCCACTTGTGAAAGGATTCTACCGTTTGTTGTGTAAGAAGCCACCACTTTAGACAGGTAATGTTCCGAAGCAGTATATTTTGTAATAGTGAAAATGTTATATAGTCCTGGTTTTTAGACACTCCGTGTGCCCTCTTAACCTAATATTCTACCTCGCGTTTGATGGCCGTTATTGACTTTCCGGGAATAATACTAACTGTCTGACTTGCGGCTGAGTTGCCAGTTTCTTGTAGCTTGATTTCAAAGCTATTTCTAATGTGTATAGATATTGTGCAGAACAACGTAGGGATTTCATTCTCACTTTCCTTAAGAAGAATTGGCTTGATACGTATTTGTAATTGTTCGATCTTGTGTTTAATAATTTGTTAATTTAGCATCTTATTCTGGTATGGTTCAGTCAATCCACGGACCCGTGTCGTCTCCCAAGTTAACAAGCGAGAGCTTAGGCCAGGTTTCCGCTGCCCTGATCGGTCACTGGTCTGGCGCCGCTTTCTTTTAGCGACCGACCGAGATGCCGGTGTTAGAAAAGGCTGAGCCACCTCATGTCCGTTTGCTGACGGTTTGAGCCCGGAGCTGTAAAACAGTAATAACTTAATTGTATGTATCTTACTTTCTTAAACACGCCTGGTTTTATTCTGATGGCTGACAACATTTAAGTTCGGTGTTTACTTCCCACTGACGTATTGATATGTAATTAATCGTCCGCAGCTCGTGGTCGTGCGGTAGCATTCTCGCTTCCCACGCCCGGGTTCCCGGGTTCGATTTCCGGCGGGGTCAGGGATTTTCGCTGCCTTGTGATGACCGGGTGTTGTGTGATGTCCTTAGGTTAGTTAGGTTTAAGTAGTTCTAAGTTCTAGGGGACTGATGACCATAGATGTTAAGTCCCATAGTGCTCAGAGCCATTTGAACCATTTTTGTAATTAATCATTTGTTGAACGCTGTGGCGCGTTTCAACTCTAAATATTTTATAACCTGAACTGCACTCAGTTAAAGATTTACTGAGCGCGGTGTAGCATGTTTCTTAATTCTAGTTGTTAAGTGGAATGTAGGAATGTAGTTCGGTAGGAGCAAGGCGAGCGTTTTTTCTAAAATTACTGACATTATTTAAATTATTTTGGAAAGATAAATTATTGTTGACAGTTAGTTCAGTACCCGCCAGGTGCGTGTTTTTCGAAAATTGCAAATTTAGTTTAAATTTTTGTTGAAATATAAATTGTTATTGACAGATAGTTTAGTAAGGGCTAGTCGCATATTTTCTTAAATCTAAAATTTATTGAAATTCTTCCGAACGTCTGCTTTAATGAGCGTTTTGGCGTAATTTTCTTGTGTACTAATTGTTCACTGCCTAATTAGCGTTACATTCGAGTGTTTCATACACGAAGAAATCAGCTTGATTGTGTCCATGCACTCGGTGATTAAACTTGCACAAATAAATTTTCATAATGCAAACCGTGAATAATGTTGCTGGGCTAACTCTCCCACTTGACACCTTGTGTGCTGACACTTTTGACCTATCTCCAGGAATGTCATTTCAGTGTGGAATACGTGGTCAGTACTGCACGTCTCACAGCCAGCTGATCTGCGGTCAAGGTTCTGTTTTGTTTTGATAATGAGTGACGGCATATGCGCACGGTATCGTCACGCACACAGCTACGGTCTTACATTTTTCAGCTTAATGGCTGCACGCAATTTGACGAGAGATTAGCACCGTGACATACAGGAATTGGTCGTCTCTGGCAAGAAAGACTGAAATTAACTCAGTCATACGCCACTTCTTACCGCACAGCTTGTATGAAGGGCATGTGGCTGTAAATAGCCGCGACAAGCTACTAAGGTTTTCTGTTTTTCTTATCAACCTTGGTTAAAGTACGATGAAAAAAAAAGGGGAAGAAAGAAAGTTTAGCGCCTGTGGTGATTACTTACATCGAAGCACGGTTAGAATTAAATCCCCCCCCCAAAAAAAAAAAATACTGCACTACGGTACTGGGAGATGTGGAATGACAAAAGATTCAAAGCTAAATTTTCCCATTTCAGGTTTATTCTTTCATTTCTCTAGCATGTAATAGTCTCACACTCTAGATTTAGACATTGCAGCTGTGTCTTTAACACCAGTTTAACCCATGACAAGAAATATAAATTTCGCTGTTACATTGGATTTACTGATACCAAGTTTTTGTCTTATCGAAACTAATCTTGGTCGCTTAGTTCTGTTGTAAGGGTTCAAACCTTTATCAATCGTCGATTTTATTACTGTTATCTGCACTAGCTTCAACGAAGTCTCAAACAATTACTACAATATGAGTCTCTTTAATAACTCATGGTACTTCACTCTTCGCGTTACAAATCCCGTCAGCAGATTTTCACTAAAATGCAAATCTGCAAATCTTAATTCCCATTGTAACAAAGTAAAAGTGGCGCACACCGACCGTTCAGGGCGAACACACATCACTGATTCCTCTATTTCAGAGTAAGCGGGCGTATCTCCAAAACGTGCTTTCATTCCATGAAATCCGTACAGAACTTCCGTAAAACGAATACGGGTGCTCGACCACCGCAGTACCAGGTGAACACACGTTCAGCAGACGTACTAAACTGACCTAAAGAAGACACTGGCAACTCAGTAAACCAGCCACAAGTCAGCTATCAATCTGAGTAACGTAGATAATATTTAACACTTTGTAACGCAAGTTATGGCGCGAAAGTTTCGGTAAACAGCCGATACCGTCATTCGATGGGGAACGAATTGGTTCAAATGGCTCTGAGCACTATGGGACTTAACATTTATGGTCATCAGTCCCCTAGAACTTAAAACTACTTAAACCTACCTAACCTAAGTACATCACACACTCCCATGCCCGAGGCAGGATTCGAACCTGCGACCGTAGCGGTCACGCTGTTCCAGACTGAAGCGCCTAGAACCGCACGGCCACACCGGCCGGCAATC
This sequence comes from Schistocerca serialis cubense, assembly GCF_023864345.2. Taxonomy (NCBI): domain Eukaryota; kingdom Metazoa; phylum Arthropoda; class Insecta; order Orthoptera; family Acrididae; genus Schistocerca; species Schistocerca serialis. Next base: position 149,826,678 of record NC_064645.1, read on the forward strand.
TGCAGATGTACAAAAAAGAAAATAAGGAGTACATTATTGGACACTTTTGTAATTTATTGGAGTATTTTGTCTCGGAATAGTAAATTTCAGTTGACACTAATCAGGTGTTTCCATATCTATGTGTTAAGACTATCTTACTCTATGATTTATTTTTGTCTTTCAACTGATTTAAAATTTTTCTACTATCTCTTTCTCTCGACAATAACGTAAATGCCTAGTGTAAGGTGTACGATAAAAAGATAATGTGTTAGTCTGAAATGAATAGCTCTCTCTTGTTTTTCCATTTCTAGTTTACTGCTCTCCATGTATTTAACGCATCGAAGTGGGCCTCATTCAAAGAATGGGAATGATTCTAGTTTGTGAGCTAACGTTAATGATTGGGCAGCATTCTTTGATTTCCTAAATTCAGGTATTCCACCAGCAGAACCGGAATATAGCGAACGACGGCTGAGTACATTTCTAAATATAGAAGAACATAATAGCTTGGAAATATAGTACTGAACAAACACCTCTGTGTACCTTCTTCGCATTCTCAGCAGTGCGTTAGCGATTTTTAATTGTCAGGTTACCTTCTATTCATAAAACTGTTGCACGCAGCGACTCGTAAATAATAGATTTCAGCTAGTATTAAGTGAACTGTGGATGAAGCCCGATCAACAGACATTACATGCATTGATCAAAAATGATGGTGCATTGAGAATGGCTAGTTTCTAGCTGAAATCTAGATCTGCCAATAAAATTTAAAGAGGACGACTGATAGCAGAAATCTATTATTTACTAGGTTTTTAATTAGTTAATTTCGTCCAGGCGTGATACTTGCACAACCGTAAGATAGCGTGCATCGGCCGTGTGCATCTCTAAGTAGAGAAAAACATTATAACCTGGTAATACAGTGTTGAATAAACATCCTACGCAGCGTTTACCATTGTCAGCTCTGTTCGTAGTTATGATGTGGACGTACTGCCATCCCGCGGGCCCATGTCAATTACGGTGTTTCCGCGTGAGGCGCACATACTGTTGACGCATTGTGTTAACTGCGTGCTGGATGCACGTCAAGTGTTTATTCAGCTACTTCCCGCAGTGTGATATGTTTCGCCCGAACTAGTAACTTCCGTACACAGGGGGCCCAGAATTACTCTGCTTAATTAACGCAGTTTGTCAAGACTGGGGAATGAGTCAACAGAGTTTCAATTAGGTTCGGCGCCCCCGGGAAATCTTTCGACTTTGTCCCTCCCACCAAACCGCTGGGTTCCCATATACATCGAAATTAATCTCTGACTTAATTAAAATTGAAAGATTTTAATTTAGTAGGAAGTAAGCTGTAACTTGACGGAATCACCTTGTTTGCTCAATTATAATTTCCTGCGTCTAAACAACTTCCGAGTGATTGAAAGCCCGGTTCTAAATACGTTTTTGTTACCGACGGTACCTTTTATTTGCAGACGGCATTGATTTGCTTGCTTGAGATCCCGAATAGTTTCAGCGCAGAAGAAGAAAACCGAAGCGTTTGAGATGTGGACTGATAAGATAAAGAATAAGAAAATTCTCCACAGGCTCTGCGAAGAAAGCAACATATTGAAAGCACAGACAATGCGATAAGACAACATATGTTTGGAGAAGAAATTCCATGGTACTAAAGGAATAAGTAGAGCGTAGAAACTGAAAGGAAAGACAGAGATTTGAATATATAAAATAAATAATTTGAGGGCGTAAGGTACAAGTGCTTCTGTGAGATGATGTGGAAGTCTGCAGAGACCGGTTTCCAGTGCTGGAGATGTCTGATGATGATGATGGTATGATGATGATGATTATCATCAAGATAAATGGCTCTTGTCGATGTTGATAGTGACAAAGATGACGAGGACAACGAAAATGAATTGTGATAGTCTTGATCACAGAGACAATAAAACGATACTTCCTAGCTGGGTGATCCGTGGTTAATTCAAAAAACTCACATCGGTGAAGAACATAGTTTCATATCCCAAACCCGCTCTCCAGATCTAGATAATCCTTTGGTTCCCTAAATCACTCAACCAGAATGCCAGATTGGTTCTTCTGGAAATACACCGCCGATCACTTGCCCCATGTTTATCAAACCGTGGCATATTCTAAATTTCTAATGACATCGTATTTTACATAGTATTAAAGCCCTACGTTTGCTTCAGTCCTTTTTGAAGACGAAATCCCTGTATTTACATATACTTAAAGTTCCGTGGAACCATGAGAGCCAACGCTACTTGATTACGAAACGATTCTGTACGTACTTCACAGACTGATAATTACAAAATTTATAAAAGGAAGAAATAAGAGAATTAACGAAACATGAAAAATATTGTGACAGAGAATAAATAACATCTCACATTTAAAAGCTTTGAACAGCAGTGAACTCCTGTACAAAATAAAAAGAGAGTACCACAAGAAAAACTGTCTACATAGATTTGAATACTCTCTGTTTACAACTCCTTTTCTTTCAAGTTCTTCCTGAATGTTTAAGTTGTGATACTAACCTGTTATAAAAGTCTGAAACTTATTCCTCTTCTTCCAACGTCATTAAATGTTTAATTTTTGCCTCATATTTTTAATGAGCTTTAGGTTTAACAAACAATATGAAGTTGAGAAAATCAAAGTAGTAGTCATTCTAACCCATTATCATAATTGTTACTGAAAACTTACAACCTATAACTGAAGTTATAAATTGTTACATTTTATTTTCACATAGTACAACTTCCTTTGAAACAAGGCTCTTTGCACACGTCTATTATGCATTCGCTGCAGTTGTACAGGGTGTTTCAAAAATGACCGGTATATTTGAAACGACAATAAAAACTAAACGAGCAGCGATAGAAATACACCGTTTGTTGCAATATGCTTGGGACAACAGTACATTTTCAGGCAGGCAAACTTTCTAAATTACAGTAGTTACAGTTTTCAACAACAGATGGCACTGCAAGTGATGTGAAAGATATAGAAGACAACGCAGTCCGTGGGTGCGCCATTCTGTACGTCGTCTTTCTGCTGTAAGCGTGTGCTGTTCACAACGTGCAAGTGTGCTGTAGACAACATGGTTTATTCCTTAGAACAGAGGATTTTTCTGGTGTTGGAATTCCACCGCCTAGAACACAATGTTGTTGCAACAAGACGAAGTTTTCAACGCAGATTTAATGTAACCAATGGACCGAAAAGCGATACAATAAAGGATCTGTTTGAAAAATTTCAACGGACTGGGAACGTGACAGATGAACGTGCTGGAAAGATAGGGCGACCGCGTACGGCAACCACAGAGGGCAACGCGCAGCTAGTGCAGCAGGTGATCCAACAGCGGCCTCGGGTTTCCATTCGCCGTGTTGCAGCTGCGGTCCAAATGACGCCAACGTCCACGTATCGTCTCATGCGCCAGAGTTTACACCTCTATCCATACAAAATTCAAACGCGGCAACCCCTCAGCGCCGCTACCATTGCTGCACGAGAGGCATTCGCTAACGATATAGTGCACAGGATTGATGATGGCGATATGTATGTGGGCAGCATTTGGTTTACTGACGAAGCTTATTTTTACCTGGACGGCTTCGTCAATAAACAGAACTGGCGCATATGGGGAACCGAAAAGCCCCATGTTGCAGTCCCATCATCCCTGCATCCTCAAAAAGTACAGGTCTGGGCCGCCATTTCTTCCAAAGGAATCATTGGCCCATTTTTCAGATCCGAAACGATTACTGCATCACGCTATGTGGACATTCTTCGTAAATTTGTGGCGGTACAAACTGCCTTAGACGACACTGCGAACACCTCGTGGTTTATGCAAGATGGTGCCGGGCCACATCGCACGGCCGACGTCTTTAATTTCCTGAATGAATATTTCGATGATCGTGTGATTGGTTTGGGCTATCCGAAACATACAGGAGGCGGCGTGGATTGGCCTCCCTATTCGCCAGACATGAACCCCTGTGACTTCTTTTTGTGGGGACACTTGAAAGACCAGGTGTACCGCCAGAATCCAGAAACAATTGAACAGCTGAAGCAGTACATCTCATCTGCATGTGAAGCCATTCCGCCAGACACGTTGTCAAAGGTTTCGTGTAATTTCATTCAGAGACTACGCCATATTAGTGCTACGCATGGTGGATATGTGGAAAATATCATACTATAGAGTTTCCCAGACCGCAGCGCCATCTGTTGTTGAAAATTGTAACTACTGCAATTTCGAAAGTTTGTCTGCCTGAAAATGTACTGTTGTCCCAAGCATATTGCAACAAACGGTGTATTTCTATCGCTGCTCGTTTAGTTTTTATTGCCGTTTCAAATATACCGGTCATTGTTGAAACACGCTTTATATAGTGTCCTGTAACATTTAAAAAATGTTTCAAAGCATGTTTTACGAAATCAAAACGAGAAGTACTCACCTGGAGTTTGACGCAATTTCGTTGCGCAAAGTCAGGATTATCATCTGAATCGTCGATATCGTCGTCCTCACTGTCACTGTTAACAAAATGTTGCTCGAATTCACATAAAATTAAACGTGAAGCGCTGTCTACTGAACGAAAAGCAGCCGCCTTCCAGTAGATTGACTTCACACGACGAACTTCTCTTTTAGAAACTGCAAGTCGCTTACAACGCGAGACCGATCGAACCCGTCAGTATATGTTATTTCATATTAAAAGCAGGAGAATTCGTTCCCGGCCGGCCGGTGTGACCGAGCGGCTCTAGGCGCTTCAGTCTGGAACCGCGTGACTGCTACAGTCGCAGGTTCGAATCCTGCCTCGGGCGTGGATGTGTATGATGTACTTGGTTTAGTTAAGTTTAAGTAGTTCTAAGTTCTAGGGGATTGATGACCATAGATGTTAAGTCCCATAGTGCTCAGAGCCATTTGAACCAATTCGTTCCCCATCGAATGACGGTATCGGCTGTATACCGGAACTTTCGCGCCATAACTTGCGTTACAAAGTGTTAAATATTATCTACGTTACTCAGATTGATAACTGACTTGTAGCTGGTTTACTGAGTTGCCAGTGTCTTCTTTAGGTCAGTGGAGTCCGGTTCAAATGGCTCTGAGCACTATGGGACTCAACTGCTGAGGTCATTAGTCCCCTAGAACCTAGTACTAGTTAAACCTAACTAACCTAAGGACATCACAAACATCCATACCCGAGGCAGGATTCGAACCTGCGACCGTAGCGGTCTTGCGGTTCCAGACGGCAGCGCCTTTAACCGCACGGCCACTTCGGCCGGCTGGTGTAGTACGTCTGCTGAACGTGTGTTCACCTGGTACTGCGGTGGTCGAGCACCCGTATTCGTTTTACGGAAGTACTGTACGGATTTCATGGGATGAAAGCGCCTTTTGTAGATACGCCCGCTTGCTCTGAAATAGAGGAATCAGTGATGTGTGTTCGCCCTGAACGGTCGGTGTGCGCCACTTTTATTTTGTTACAATGGGAATTAAGTTGTGCAGATTTGCATTTTAGTGAAAATCTGCTGACGGGATTTGTAACGCGAAGAGTGAAGTACCATGAGTTATTAAAAAGACTCATATTGTAGTAATTATTTGTGACTTCGTTGAAGCTAGTGCAGATAACAGTAATAAAATCGACGATTGATAACGGTTTGAACCCTTACAACAGAACTAAGCGACCAAGATTAGTTTCGATAAGACAAAAACTTGATATCAGTAAAACCAATGTAACAGCGAAATTTATATTTCTTGTCATGGGCTAAACTGGTGTTAAAGACACAGCTGCAATGTCTAAATCTAGAGTGTGAGACTATTACATGCTAGAGAAATGAAAGAATAAACCTGAAATGGGAAAATTTAGCTTTGAATCTTTTGTCATTCCACATCTCCCACTACCGTAGTGCAGTATTTTTTTTTTTTTCGGGATTTAATTGTAACCGTGCTTCGATGTAAGTAATCACCACAGGCTGCTAAACTTTCTTTCTTTCCTTTTTTTTTTTTTTTTTTTGCACCTAACTTTAACCAAGGTTGATAAGAAAAACAGAAAACCTTAGTAGCTTGTCGCGGCTATTTACAGCCACATACCCTTCACACAAGCTGTGCCGCACGATTGCAAGAAGTAGTTGCATTTTCCTAGTGTAGGCCGAATATTATTAGGATAATTAGCGGGAGGCAGCTTACTATTTGCACAAAATATCACAATGTAAATAGATGATGTCTGCCACGTTTATCTAAACGATTAATAATCCCTCCAAACCACAAACTCCTATGGCCTATTTTTAAGTAGTACAGTTATACTCTTTTATTTATGTTCATATAACTATTCTAAAACAATTCTCACCCTCTTACTATATCTCTATCGGCACAGGTACTGCTTCTTCTCTCTTCTCCGCTGTAAATCATCGTGTTCCCTACCATTTTCCACGTGCCCTTCCATTCCTTCTTAGCATCTGTTAATAGAGAGATGTGAACTGTTGTCTTATATATAGTTCTCTCTCCTTGGTATAAATTTGTCCTAAAGTATACGTTCCTAAAAGAAATTTCTACATTCAAAATTTTTCGTTTACTTTTCCGTATCAGCTATTTTGACCATTTTCATATCTACCTAGCTGATTAGCAGCCCGTCGTATTAACGTGGAACTGCGCATCAGAAGACTGCAACCACAAACGTGAAGTAAATGTAAAGGATAAACTCTCATCTCAACACCGTTTTGGTACACCTCACGATGTTTATACACGCAATAGTGAGAAATTTTTCTGTTATACTGGGTCTCTTGTCCTTTACATGCTTGAGTCATCCTCTTTTTTTCTTTTCGGTCTATATTCGTTAGACCATCTTCACCAAAATGCCATGGTTCAAATGGCTCTGAGCACTACGGGACTCTACTGCTGAGGTCATTAGTCCCCTAGAACTTAGAACTAGTTAAACCTAACTAACCTAAGGACATCACACACATCCATGCCCGAAGCAGGATTCGAACCTGCGACCGTAGCAGTCGCGCGGTTCCCGACTGCGCGCCTAGAACCGCTAGACCACCGCGGCCGGCAAAAGGCCATGGCTCTGTCCTTGATTCACGCCATTGTGCCGAAGGTTTCCTTCTCCATCGAGCTGCGGTTGAAGTCTCCACCATAACTGCAGTATGGAGAGGCAGGTGGTCAAAGGTTTTCTGAAGAGCCTCTACCGCTCTCTGTCCTCGTGTGTGAATGGCATTCTATCTTACCAAACTACAGAGAAGTAAGATTAAGGAGTCTGGAATGAGATTTACAAAATTAGATGATACAAAATAAGAAACTAATAGGGAAGAAATATTGAACCAATGAACGATACAACTTATATAATTGAATAGAATGACCACGTGGAAGGAATGTTAGAGCGTCAGTTGCTGTGAAGTATGTGCAGGATGCAAGAAAAGGCTTAGATGACACGTAGACGGAAGGCGTGAATAAAACTGAGACACGAAAAACACTAGGCGCCCCGACCAATCCCTGAATTTTAATATTAACAACTTTTAACTACTGTGACCGGTACATATACTGAGTGATCAAAAAGTCAGTATAAATTTGAAAACTGAATAAATCACAGAGGTACAAATTGACACACATGCTTGGAATGACATGGGGTTTTATTAGAACAAAAGGAAAGAAAAGTTCACAAAATTTCCGACAGATGGTGCTTCATCTGATCAGAATAGCAATAATTAGCATAACAAAGTAAAACAAAGCAAAGATGATGTTCTTTACAGGAAATGCTCAATATGTCCACCATCATTCCTCAACAATAGCTGTAGTCGAGGAATAATGTTGCGAACAGCACTGTAAAGCATGTCCGGAGTTATGGTGAGGCATTGGCGTCGGATGTTGTCTTTCAGCATCCCTAGAGATGTCGGTCGATCACGATACACTTGCGACTTCAGGTAACCTCAAAGCCAATAATCGCACGGACTGAGGTCTGGGATCTGGGAGGCGAAGCATGACGAAAGTGGCGGCTGAGCACCCGATCATCACCAAACGACGCGCGCAAGGGATCTTTCACGCGTCTAGCAATTTTTTTTTTTGTGTCTAATAAAACCCCGTGTCATTCCAAACATGTGTGTCAATTTTTACCTCTCTATCTATATTATTCCGTGGTTTATTAAGTTTTCAAATTTATACTGGCTTTTTGATCACCCGGTACTTTGCGACACATTTGATTATATTTTAGTGCGACGCACAAGCTTGAAATTTGACTGCAAGCTTCCTCTCTAATGGTTCAAAAGCATGGGACACTATGACGTCACCAACTTGTTCGACGAGGCTTCAAACCATCAAGGTGCCGAAACATGCGACGAAAAGGCCAGAACTTAGAAGTTCGCTTGATATATAAGACTGGGTCATGATATCATATTGACACCAAATTTCGTCAGAATACTGCCCAAAGTCACTGTGGACGTGTCACACTATGAGAAGGCCGTCACAGCCCCTCTTACCCTCTTAGACACATTTCATCCCTTCTTAACGCCTCTGTGATGGAGGTCAAAGCAGCGACACCCAGCGTTGAAATCAGTCCGTTTTCTTATGAATGGCCAAGGAAAACATTTCAGACACACCGCCGCTCAGAAATGATACTAAAAGATAACAGCGGTGGCCTCAATGCAACCACCCCTTCCTTGGGACCTCGATTCCTCCACAACTCACGGCCCCTGCAGGCAGGCTACATTGTTGCTCTAGAACCTGTTAGGACAAGCAAAATTGGAGGGGTATCAGGAGATTCCATGACTCTAGACGCCCAAAACTCGGCATGGGCTGTCTCTCTAGAGGTACATGTTTCAAAGTGCTTATCACAGGTGCGTGTGAAAGTATCTAATCAAAATTGTTTCCTTTTCAGTTAGTAAAAGTATCAATGATAAGATTGTTCCAAATTAATTATTCAACAAACCTGCATCTGACTGCGTCTGCGAACTTGTTTCTTGCACACCTCCATTTTGCCAGTAGTGAAACATGTATTTCACTCAGCAGTCAAGTTTAAGAGGATAATGCCGTTTGTGCAATGGCATTAAGACGGTACTGAAAAATTAACTTTTGGCCTTGACGTTTACTTAATAAAATTCTATCTTGTCTTGAATAATGCCAGTGGTGTAATGGCATAAAATTTGTTATTTGAAATAACTTTGCTCTGATAACTTTAGTTATACCAAAATCGATTTCAAACCATGAACTGCACATGTGTATTGCATAGAGGCCTCATTTTCTTTGCGTTCTTCATTGGTGGGTAACTTTACTTTACTACTCATTTTCATATTCAATACAAGCAAAGGATGTGGATTATGATTCAGGCTGTTAGATTTAAACACAATGTTGATCTCAATATATACATTGTTAAAATTTTACGACATACACGAACCCTAAGTCTTACACAAACCCTAACATTTCCAACATTTTTGTTGCGAGAATCACTCTTACAAAAAATTATACAAAACGCTTATTGCGTCAAACCTTGGACATAGAAATCCTAACTCTCAACATTATCTAACAAAAACCATTTTTGAAATCATATATCTTCTCTCATTTTCGTGCTAAGGTTTGCTCAGTGTAACAGCGCCGCGAGAGCGCGTCCTACGTTAAAGCTGTCACCACCCACGTCTGCTTCCTCCGGGCACCTAGCTGAGACCCCCAGTTTTTTACTGCGCGCGCCCGGCTCTCTCAACCATCAAAGATCCTCCTACTCAAACATATTATAGTCATTCCACCTTGCGGTTGGCAACTACCAACTTTATTTTCTGGGTCTACCCTGATCAGACCTTAGCACGTACCTTTAACGTGGATCACTTCAAGGATGTTGCCGAACTGTATAATCTTAGAAGAACACTCTTGTTCTCGCTTGTCCCCCCCCCCCCCCCCCCCCGTGATCCTGCCACAGGAGATCGCAAATCAGGAGGGCTGAAAAATCATAAACACCCTTTGTTGCTTCAGATAAAATTCAGATTTCTTCGAATGGTTCTGAACAGTCCCTAGTGGCTCCAACCTGTACGCCAGAGCAAAAGCCGCGCTGGGTATCCGCTCGGTCACACACCTTGTCACGGTTCGCGCGGCTCTCCACGTCGGAGATTCGAGCCTCCCTCGGGCATGGTTGTGTGTGTTATCCTTAGCGTAAGTTAGTTTAAGTAGTGTAGAAGCTTAGGGACCGATGACCCCCGCAGTTTGGTCCCACAGGATCTTACCACAAATTTCCAAATTTTTCCAGCCCCACTCCACCCTAAATGAGTGCGATCACTTTCTATGGGGTAACCGGCCGACGGTGAGAAGAACTGAGACGTCCGAAGCGTGTAAGGTTTCAAGAACGTCGTCCTGATGTTAATCACAATGTAAGCTTCCGTTTTGCGAAATGTCTGGGAATCTACGCGGTAAGGAAGAGAGTGATTATATTAACGACATTTAATTTACCCTAAGCTACCGCTGAGCTCTTTTCGTGTCGATTCGGAGGTGCGGTGTGTCTGAAATATTTTCCTCGACCACCCACGAAAAAAAGGCGTGATTTCAACGCCGAGTGTCGCCGTTCTGACCCCCATCGGAGAGGCGTCAAAAGAAGGGGAGAAATGAGGCTAAGAGGGGGTGTGTGATGACCTTCCCACCAAGCGAAACTTCCACTTGGGCGTTGGGAAGAAAATTGGTGAAATTTGGTGCCAATGTGATATCACTAGCCCACCTTACACCTCACACGAACTTCTGAGTTGTGTTCCTTTTTTAGCACGTGTCGCCTCCTTGCTGTTTGAAGCGCCACTGAGCCCGAGGCTGACGTAGCACGGGAAAGAAACGGAAACAATCAATGCCTTGTCTGCACGATAGCAATGGAGATACTATCGAAGACAGTGCTGCCAAAGCAGAGTTACTAAACACAGCCTTGCGAAATGCCTCCACAAAAGAAGACGAAGTAAATATTTCAGAATTCGAATGAAGAACAGTTGCCAACATGAGTAACGTAGAAGTAAATATCCTCAGGGTACTGAAGCAACTTAAATCACTTAATAAAAGCAAGTCTGCTGGTCCAGACTGTATACCAATTAGGTTCCTTTCGAGTATGCTGATGCATTAGCTCCAAACTTAACAATCATATACAACTGTTCGCTCGACGAAAGATCAGTACCCAAAGACTGGAAAGTTTACAGGTTGCATGGGGGCTTATTTATTAAATTTGAAAATCATTTTTATTTTTGGTAGCTGTAAGTCCGATTACGCTGTGTCTAGTAAACGGTTGGCCGTGACTAGTATTATTACGCAATCTGACTGCATAGAACAACAACAAAGAATGAAATGAAAATTTTCGTTAACACAATTAATTAATTAAGTCCCCAGCAACTATAAAACCTACGAAACCAAAGCACAAGTATAACTGTTCTGTGTGTGGAAGTATGACTCAACGTACACATCTGGCACGGTTCTTCTTCAATAAGACAGGAAATTTCAAATACCATTTATACTGAAGTGATAAAAAAAATAGAAATACTATAATTGCGCAAGAAAACCAGAATTACACTCTAATACAAGAACACAAGCCAGATGCTTTGTTGACTGAACCTGTAATGACGCATTATTTAAGACACTGAGATAATAAAAAGAAAAGGAATTTTTTTTTTTTCTTTTACCTTCATATATTGACGAAAAGCACTCTGATCATTACAATATCTCCACACCGACTCGCTACTACCACATCTCAACAAGAACTGACTACTGCCACATCTCGACAAGCACTCTTCACTACGACATCTCAGCAAGCACACTACCACCACGAGTTCTCAACAAGCACTGCACTCCGCTATTTCTCAATAATCACTGCCAGTGGAGGAGGCGAAACAAAACTCTCTGGCGCTGTGGCTCAGTGTAGCCACCTTTCATATGCCCTTCCTCCACGGGCTAGAATTTGATGGTATTTTTGCCAGCATTGGTGGTGAAAATACTACCAAATTCGTCAAAAAAATACAGACAAAAATAAAAGATAATATTAATACATAAATATCACATAATTAGATAAAATTTTGGCCTTGCACTGACCTTTCAGTAACCTAATATATAAAATACAGTAGGAAATACAAATTCTTTCATACATGTGGCTTTACATAATAGTTTACACAATACACAAAAATTCAGTTTATACAAATGTTCACATAAAATACTTTTAATTATTAAAAAAAACAAATAGTTGATAGTTCCAGCAGCACCCACAAACACAAACAAGTGACATCATTTTAGTAAAAGCAGTTCCATCTGTGGCACCCAGTAATGTTGAACAGGTGCAGACAGCAAGAAGCAACATCATTTCAGTAGAAGCAGTCCATCAGGGCACCCAGCAATGTTGAGCAGGTGCAGACAGCAACAAGTGACATTATCTCAGTAGAAGCAGTCCATCAGTGGCACCCAGCAATGTTGACAGGTGCAGACACCAACAAGTGACTTCATTTCAGTAGAAGCAGTTCCATCTGTGGCACCCAGCAATGTTGAGCAGGTACACACAGCAACAAGTCACATTTCTCAGCAGAAGCAGTTCCATTAGTGACACCCAGCAATGTTGAACAGGTGCAGACACCAACAAGTGACATCATTTCAGTAGAAGCAGTCCATCAGTGGCACCCAGTAATGTTGAGCAGGTACACACAGCAACAAGTCATATTATTTCAGTAAAAAACAGTCCATCAGTGGCACCCAGCAATGTTGAACAGGTGCAGAAACCAACAAGTGACATTATTCCAGTACAAGCAGTCCATCAGTGGCACCCAGCAATATTGAGCAGGTGCAGACAGCAACAAGTGACATTATTTCAGTAGAAGCAGTTCCATCTGTGGCACCCAGCAATGTTGAACAGGTGCAGACCCCAACAAGTGACATTATTTCAGTACAAGCAGTCCATCAGTGGCACCCAGCAATGTTGAGCAAGTGCAGACAGCAAGAAGCAACATCATTTCAGTAGAAGCAGTCCATCAGTGGCACCCAGCAATGTTGAGCAGGTGCAGACAGCAACAAGTGACATTATTTCAGTAGAAGCAGTTCATCAGTGGCACCCAGTAATGTTGAGCGGGTCCAGAGAGCAGTCCATAATATTCACTATCACTGATCACACTGTTCATCAGAGTTTATAAGCAGAAATGAAACATGTCCTAGTGGCACCAATCATGTAGAAAAAGTACAAGTAACAGTCCATAATATTCACTATCCTAATCACACAGTTCATCAGCAGAAATTAATCATTTCTAAGTGGCACCCATCATGTTGAAAAAGTGCAGGTAACAGTCCATAATATTCACTATCACTAATCACACAGTTCATCAGCAGAAATTAATCATTTCTAAGTGTCACACATCAATGTTGAACAAGTGCAGGTAACAGTTCATAATATTCACCATCACTAATCAGACAGTTCACGCATGAACAATAGTTTGAATGCACATTCAAATGCTTTTACAAAATTATTCTCAATGCTCTTATACTAAACATACAAATTCTAATAAACACACAAATGATATCAGATAATTGTCATATTAACTATTACAAATACTCAAAGATCAGTAAACCTATAATATTTATGGGTGTCAGTGCAAGCCACTACAAACAAATAAAATAATATTTAGGAGATAGGTGGGTAGGATTAGGAAAGGAAAACACACAAAACACACTCACTCATCTTTCATCCACATTAAGTACTACTGTGTAATTGAATAGTGTTAACTGTGTAAATGCAATTCTGTCAAAATTTGATGTTCATCACGTGTATCAAGTAGTAGTGGCAGCAATGTATAACAGTCAATAATAGTTAGTCAACATCATAGTCATCATGTCAAGACCAATGTTTGCCAAGCCAGATCAAAATGTACGGTTGCTGAACAACTGTCAGTGTGCCAAGATATGCAAATACTTCCTCTCTCCAAAAAAAAAGTATATACTGCCTAGTGATTTAACAAAGTGTGTGTATAGACTATCTTCCTTCTACTTGAGTGTTCTAGTCTGCTATCTTCATCCTCCTTGTTCCATATAGACCCACAAAAAAAAATATGCACTTCACTTACTTTACCTCTTATCCACCAAAACTCCAATAATCATCAGCATCACATAATCTCAATACTTCAATAATACCTCTTACGTCGATACATATAAATCTTATCATCAATATCATTTACCTTACCTCTTGTCCACAAAAACTCCAATAATCATGAACTTCATATAATCTCAATACCTGAATAATACCTCTTCAGTACGTCGACACATATAAACCTTATCGCCAATATCATTTCACTTCCATAACAACTCTTTCCTCTAGTCAGTCTCCTCGAACAAGTACAGATAAAATCCTAATGCAAACTTCAGTTCATCATCCCATACAATCCGAAGACACACTGTCAACACACAACCTCTGTGTAATCCATCTGACCCAAATCTTCTACTCATTATAAATTATAAGATGGATTTTGGTTACCTTGTCCATCATTAAATAAAAGAAATGCATACATGACCTCTAACAGACTTAGTTAGAATAACTCTCAGTAATTAAGTACGATTACGGAGTGTAAATGATCATAATATTTCACAGTGTGTACACCACTTCAAGAATGATGGCAAACAGAAGCAAACATGTGGAGTATTTCTTGTGTCAAGTGTCACTTCCTATTTCAATTGCTCACCAAAAATGCAGTGTAATAACTGTCAATGGTCTAAACCTAGTTTTGGTATGTCATGTCGTTAGCTTCCTTCCTATTAGCATAAATTTATACAGCTTCCATAAAACCTCCAGCTCATGTGACTTCTATGAAGTTTCTTGTACTAATGTCGTTTATGTCGAATTATAGCAGTTCATTTTCCTATCTTAAAAATATAAGGCACTGAGCGTAAGCAAAACATGCAATAGCGAGTAAATATACCAGTAGAGAACAGAATGTCAACAAGTGGATGCAGCACAATTCTTACAATGAGGCTCTGCCAAGCGAACAATCTATAATTAATACCATAGTGTGACCTAAACTCTATGTTTGTACACAGTATATCAGCATTTCTATATACCAAATTAAAGAGTAGTTATGACAACAAACAGAAATGTATAAATATGCAATACATACGCATAGCAGCAAACATATATCTTCCGTAATAAACAGGTCATTAGCATCATATCAGCATAAGCAAATAAATGTTCATATGTCATCTTAATAAGTAAACATGAAGGCGCAAGCAGATAAATCACAAAGTATAACTTACTTACATATCAGCACAACTAATCAGGTCACAATTATAATTTAAATAAATAAGGACAGCAGACACATAATAAAAAAATATGACATCAGTGAAAAAGCATTGCAGCCAAGCGATGCATAATATATACAAATAACAACCCTGTTCATTAATAAAACATTGACAAAAATCAGCAAATGTACGCAAGCACGTCGCTTCACAAGTAAATTCATAGAACATGAAATTAGCACAAAGTATGAATCACGTAATTGCGAGCAGCAAATTACGTCTAAAGTACGCAGCTAAGTGGAAATATGTTACCTGAAAAAATAAACTCAATTAATAGTTACCTTTTTAGTTTATTAGTTTCTTCTTGGAAATTACATTCTTTCTGAAATTATCTCGAAAGCAAGTCCTCTTAACGTCGGAGACACACAGAATTTACCTGAAGTTTTTAAATATCTTATACAACCGTATCCTGAAAAATACTGAACGTTAATAACATAATTCATCAAGTCATTATAGCTTTATACTGAATTTAGTCGGAGAAATTAGATTATGTATTTGTTTACGGCTGTCAGTGCATTCGCACTGAGCGCTCGATCAGCTGTAGGCGCTTGACGTAGGAAGCAATTGTTTGCGGTCAACGACTGCCTTGTGCGGCGCGCAGACTTGACTGTTGCTTTGAGTATATGCCGCCGCCAAAACACAGCGCGGTATCCTTGTATTCTCTGCATGTTTACGTAAACTGTTGGTTTCTCGAAAGTATGTCATTCCACAAAAATTTTAACGTTTGATATATGATGTATTCCCGTAGAGCGTCGTGATTTAAGAGTTTCTACTTCAACAGTGTTATCATGAATAATTTTGCGAATTCTATATGGACCGTTATAAAGCAGAAAAAATTTGCGACACAAGCCTTTTCCTTTGTGAGACAAACGATGAGACTTAATTAACACCTTTTGACCAACTGACAAGATTTTTAAACAACCAGGACGCTTAGCTGATTTCTCTCTTCTAGCAGCCGCAGATGCAATATTTTGCAGAGCCAGGTTGACAACTTCAGAATGCCGCAGTTTCCGTGAAGGCGGAAAAGGAACTATTTCAGATATGCGATTTGTCGGTGCTTTGATTTTTAATATCAGTATAGGCGGTAAAGAAGTTGAGTCATTAGGAAGTTCATTCAGAATGTTTTGAAAAATATGAAGATACTGATCCCACGTTCTGTGATTGTGATGACAATAAAGACGACACAATTTATTGATTTCCTTCATCCATCTCTCTGAAGCGTTAGATTGAGGGTGAAAAAGTGAAATGAAAATTGGTTTAATTTTACGACGCCGTAGAGTACGAAGCCAAATTTTAGAGCGAAACTGTGATCCATTATCTGATATAACCATATCAACATGACCCACTTCCTTAAGAAAATGTTTGATGAAAGCTTTAGATACTGAACGAGCTGTTGCTTTGCGTAAAGGTGTAATACACACATATTTTGATTTCAGTTCCACTGCTACCAAAATGTACGCAAAACCATTAGTAGAACGAACCACTGGACAGAACAAATCGACTGCAGCCATGTCCTTTAATTTCGCTGGAATGATAGGAAACAATGGTGCTCTGTGAGAAATAGTTGGCGGCTTAGCCTTTTGACATAATTTGCATTTGGCCAGAACAGATCGAATACGTTTTTCCATATTACTGAAGTAGCAATTTTCCCGTAGTTTATGAAAGCATTTTCTGGGACCAAAGTGTGCATAACTGAAATGCATATACCAAATCAGCTTATTAACCCACTCATCAGGAATACAAACTAACCAAACAGAGTTGTCGACCGATTTTCGTTTAAAAAGAATGTCATTACGAACTAAATAATGCTGTCTAATCGCTACGCTTTCCTTTCTCCTCCACTTCTCCTTAATTTCCTTCCAGATTGGATCCTTATTTTGTTCCTTAGCGATGTCCTGGAGCGAAGACGAAATAAAGTTCTCAAACGCAACACCTTGAATATACATCAAACAATAATCGTTTTCCTTGCAGTCCTCTTCAGCACTTTGTTTCAAACCCATAGGTGCACGTGATAAAGCATCAGCAACAATATTTGAAGAACCCTGTATGTAAACAATACTAAAATCAAATTCCTGTAGGTACACCGCCCATCGTGACAATCTGCCATGAGTTAATTTTGTCGACATAAGAAATTCCAGAGCTCGATGATCGGTGTAAACCTTAGTATGTCTGCCATACAAAAATATCCGAAATTTTGTGAAAGCCTGTACAACAGCCAAAGCTTCAAGTTCCGTAATCGAATAATTCTTTTCTGATTTAGAGAGAACACGACTTCCAAATGCAATAGTTTTCTGTACTACAACGCCGTTTTCTTCTATCTCTTGAAATAAATGTGCACCTAGGCCTTTGTATGATGAGTCCGTCGCCAAACAAAAATCTTTAGATAAATCCGGATGTGAAAGAAGTGGAGCAGCAACTAAAGCATCACGAAGTTGTTCAAATTCTGATTGAGCTTCCTCATCCCAACACCAATTAGAATTCCTTCCAGATAGTTCACGTAAACGAGGTGTGGCCAAATTGTCCAATCTAACAAAGCGTCTAAGAAAATTACAGACACCAAGGAAACTACGAACATCACGTTTTGTGGTAGGAACAGCATAATTACGAATAGCATCTAGTTTCTCTGGATCAGGAAGAATACCTTCTGTAGAAATAATGTGACCGAGAAATTTCACCTGTGAACGTCCAAATTCAGATTTTTCCAAGTTCACTGTAATGCCAACTCTTGCAAAAATACGTAATAATGAATCCAAAATTTTGTTGTGCTCACTCCAAGAACGTTTAGCAATAAGAATATCGTCAACATATGAAGTAATATTGTCACGAAGATAAACAGGTAAAATTTCATTTAAGCTACGAATGAATGCTGCTGAAGATATAGTAAGTCCAAACGGTAATTTCCGGAATCTCTTTTGGGTAAAATCGTCATATCCGGTTAATCTTTAACGATTCTCTAGATAGATTGATAGTCGAAGAGTTGTTTTGACAGATGCAAAGAATAGTAAAAGAGTAGGCAGCGGTGCAGAAAACTAAAAGGGAAATAGCACCACTACAGCTCGGGGCCCTATGCACGCTACGGCACATATTCACTTAGCGTAGTGAATCCCCTGAGGACTTTAATAGCCGCACATAATTTCAAGTTTGTGACTTGGTGGCAAATTTGGCGGAAGTGCGTACATTCTTAGAATTGCGGAAGATCTTAAATTTTCGAACAGTCAAAAAGTGTTTATAGTCAAAGTTTTCGCCTCGTGGCGACAAAGACCTACCGCGTCTGTCCCAGTCCCAATGTTGATTATTGTCAAGTTCGCGCGCAGGGTGCTCTCTTGTTGCATCCCGTAAATGAAACAAATTATTTTCTTCAAAGCCCTCTGATATCTGTGATTCTAAATTTCTTTTGCTGTCTTTTCCTCCGATTTCGCCTTCAATTTATTTGACTTGCTTTCGTAATGCCTCAACTTCCCTTTTAACGCGTTCATTAAATTTTCCCTGATTTTCAACATGCTTATTTATGTTCTGGTACTCTTCGGTTTCTGCAAATGGCAATGGTGCTGTATCATCTGAATCTCTGTCCCCATTTAAACTAATACTTGTCAATTTATCTGAAATCTCCTCAACTCTTTCCGATAAATCACGTATTTGTTCTTTCCGTTTATTTACGTCTTCCGTAAGTGTCGTGACTTGGGTTTCAGTATTAACACATTTGGTAGTTAGCTGTTCATATTGTTGTGTTAGGTTATTTAATCTGTCATTTGGTATGGATTCCTCGATTCTCTCAAATATTTCTTCCTTATCTTTTGCACGTTGTAAATTTAACTCTGAAAATTTCTGTACTATCACGCGATCTCTTTCTTCCTGTTCTCTATCCTGTTCCCTTTGTCTAATCTCTACTGCAATTAATCTATTATTGTGAGCATTCAAAATCAGTTGTACTTCTTCTCTGATTACTTTCTTTAATTCATCTTTCATGTTTTTGAAACATGTCCCTCTTCGTGAATCTAACCGTGTTTCCATTGTTTCCATCTCTGTTTTAATTGTTCCTATTTGTGATCCCAGTGAGTCTAACCGTGCTTCCATTGTTCCCCTATCTGTTTTTAAATCAAATCGTAACTGTGATCGCAGTGAGCTTAACCGTGTTTCCATTTGTGAGTCTAACCGAGATCCCAAATTTAATATTGCACTCATGAGCTGCTCCATATTAACTTGTTCGAAATTCTTTTCGACCCTAACATTTCCCGCAAAACCAGTTTCCTTCGTCATAGCTGTAAAGCTATCTGTGTTCGATACTATTCCAGAATCTTCTACCGTTAATCTCGTATTTTGTGAATTTTCTGATTTAGAAAAATTTTGAAATGGTTCCGGACTATCTTCCCGACTTATTAAATTGTTCTCCACTTCATTATTCATGATACTGTTTTCCTCTGTTGGCGAGTTCGCCATGTTAACAATTTCGTCATTCTCACTATCCATCATTTTTGCCTTTTTCATCGATCGCGTAATCATTTACAAAACATACAAAACTCGTCGCTGTACGAAAATTACACACAATGACTCTTTATCTCCAACAATACCATTTACACGAAATGTTTCCCTCAAACACGATTAATCGAACAATTGAAATAATTGCCCTAAATTGTCAAACGCGTATACAAGACAATAAAATTAAATTCTGAAATACCATTAGAAGAATAAGAATTACCAAATCTACACATGCAATATAGACTAAAATTGCTAAACTACAAATTACTACAACAATACTACTGTCTACTATTTTTACAATCAGAAGAATTCCAAGGGACGATCCGAAGCAGCGGTCGCCACGTGCATGGGGGCTTATTTATTAAATTTGAAAATCTTTTTTTTTTTTTGGTAGCTGTAAGTCCGATTACCCTGTGTCTCGTAAACGGTTGGCCCTGACTAGTATTATTACGCAATCTGACTGCATAGAACAACAACAAAGAATGAAATGAAAATTTTCGTTAACACAATTAATTAATTAAGTTCCCAGCAACTATAAAACCTACGAAACCAAAGCACAAGTATAACTGTTCTGTGTGTGGAAGTATGACTCAACGTACACATCTGGCATGGTTCTTCTTCAATAAGACAGGAAATTTCAAATACCATTTATACTGAAGTGATAAAAAAAATAGAAATACTATAATTGCGCAAGAAAACCAGAATTACACTCTAATACAAGAACACAAGCCAGATGCTTTGTTGACTGAACCTGTAATGACGCATTATCTAAGACACTGAGATAATAAAAAGAAAAGGAATTTTTTTTTTTTTCTTTTACCTTCATATATTGACGAAAAGCACTCTGATCATTACAATATCTCCACACCGACTCGCTACTACCACATCTCAACAAGAACTGACTACTGCCACATCTCGACAAGCACTCTTCACTACGACATCTCAGCAAGCACACTACCACCACGAGTTCTCAACAAGCACTGCACTCCGCTATTTCTCAATAATCACTGCCAGTGGAGGCGGCGAAACAAAACTCTCTGGCGCTGTGGCTCAGTGTAGCCACCTTTCAAGGTCACACGAATATTCTAGATAGGTAGTAGGGGTAATTCAATAAATTACAAGCTCATATCGTTAACGTCGATATGCATCAGGATTTTTGAACATATATTGTGTTCGAACATTATGAATCACCTCGAAGGAAACGGCCTATCGCCACACAGTCACCATGGGTTTAGAAAACATCGTTCCTGTGAAACACAACTTGCTCTTTATTCACATGAAGTGCTGAGTGCCATTGACAAGGAATTTCAGATCGATTCCGTATTCCTGGATTTCCGGAAGGCTTTTGACGCTGTACCACACAAGCGACTCGTAGTGCAATTGCGTGTTATGGAATATCGTCTCAGTTATGTGACTGGATTTGCGATTTTCTGTCAGAGAGGTCACAGTTCGTAGTAACTGACGGAAAGTCATCGAGTGAAACCGAAGTGATTTCAGGTGATCCCTAAGGTAGTGTTATAGGCCCTTTAGTGCTCCTTATCTATATGAGTGATTTGGGAGACAATCTGAGCACCCGTCTTCGGTTGTTTGCAGATGACGCTGTCGTTTATCGACTAATAAAGACATCAGAAGACTAAAACAAACTGCAAAACGATTTAGAAAAGATATCTGAATGGTACGAAAAGTGGCAGTTGACCCTAAATAACGAAAAGTGTGAGGTCACCCACATGAGTGCTAAAAGGAACTCCTTAAACTTCGGTTGATCGATAAATCAGTCTAACCTAAAAGCCGTAAATTCAACTGAATACCTAGGTATTACGATTACGATCAACTTAAACTGGAAATAACACATAGAAAATGTTGTGGGGAAGGCTAACAAAAGGCTGCATTTTATTGGCAGGTCACTTAGAAAACGTAACAGACTTACTAAGGAGACTGCCTACACTATGCTTGTCCGTCCTCTTATAGAATACTGCTGCGCGGTATGGGATCCTTACCAGGTAGGACTGACGGAGTACATCGAAAAAGTTCAAAGAAAGACAGTACGTTTTGTATTATCGCGAAATATGGGAGAGAGTGTCACAGAAATGATGTAGGATTTGGGCGATTTCGTTGCGACGGAATCTTCTCACGAAATTCCAATCACCAACTTTCTCCTCTTAATGCGAAAATATTTTGTTGACATCGACCTACATAGGGAGAAACGATCACCACAATAAAATAAGGGAAATCAGAGGTCGTACGGAAAGATATAGGTGTTCATTCTTTTCGCGCGCTATACGAGATTGGAATAATAGAGAATTGGAAGGTGGTTCGATGAACCCTTTGCCAGGCACTTAATTGTGATTTGCAGAGTATCCATGTAGATGTAGATGTAGTTGCTTTGCATCAATATAGAGGGAGGTTTCAGGCACCCCTCAGGCAAATTTCAAACTTCAGCGACGGAATGGGACACAATTACGAGGACTCGAAACAGCGATCCTGTAATTGTGTTGTGCAATGTATTTTCTGCCCAATTTTGCTTTGTCCGCCATGTATAACCTTTATGGGAACTCAGTCACGGAAAGCCAATCGGTCAGTGTGACTGATTATTACACTTACGGCTATGTAATCATTTGATGTTGGCGTTACCACTCTGCCTGTCTAACGCCTCAACCTGTTTGCTGTAGCCCCAGCATTACAGAGGGGCAGCCCGGACGTGCGTGAACTTTAATCAGCACACGCACACGGCAGGCGGCGCCCGGCATAGTCTCTCTCTGTGGTCACGGCCTGCCGGCAGCTGGTGATGGGGCATGCACGGTAATTACGGGAGGCCAGCCAGGTAGCCGCGATAACACGCTCTTCTCAGCTCCGTTAATCTGCTCGTTAGCCGCCCTGTCACGCCACGGCAAGGTGTCGCCTCTGAAGCTACAGCCTCTGCCTGGATAAATTCAGTTTAGGAAAGGCTTACCGTGCCGCAGTTAAGCTGGACTAGCATGGGCACAGAATTTAAACTGCCTACAACTTTACAGACAGCTGTGCCTTGGTCGTTGGAGGGGGAACAAACCCAGGGACATTTATCTCTGTACCACCCGAAATACTTTCTACAAAATTTTGTACTTGCACCACTTGCTATTTGGAAAACACACAATATGTGATCAAAAGTCTCCGGACACACCCAAAACATGCGTTCTTCGTATTAGGTGCATTGTGATGCCATCTACTGCCAGGTACCACATATCAGCGACCTCATTAGTTATTAGACATCGTGAGAGAGCTGAATGGGGCGCCACGCGGAATTCACGAACTTTGAACGTGGTCAGGTGATTAGGTGTCATTTGTGTCATACGTCTGTACGCGAGATTTCCACACTCCTAAACATCCCTAGGTCCACTGCTTCCGATGTGATAGTGAAGTGGAAACGTGAAGGGACACGTACAGCACAAAAGCGTACAGGCCGACCTCGTCTGTTGAGTGACAGAGACCGCTGACAGTTGAAGAGAGTCGTAATGTGTAATAGGCAGATATCTATCCAGACACATAGGCATTAAAAACTGCATCAAGACCCACTGCAAGTACAATGACAGGCGAGAGGTGAGAAAATTAGGATTTCATGATCGAGCAGGTGCTCATAAGCCACACATCACTCCGGTAAATGCCGAACGACGCCTCGCTAGGTGTATGGACCGTAGACATTGGACGATTGAGCAGTGGAAAAACGTTGTGTGGAGTAACGAATCACCGTACATAATGTGATGATCCGATGGTATTGTGTGGGCATGGCGAATGACCGTTGAACGTCATCTGCCAGCGTGTGTAGTGCCAACAGTAAAATTCGGAGGCGGTGGTGTTATGGTGCGGTCGTTTTTTTCATGGGGGGGCTTGCACACCCTGTTGATTTGTGTGACACTATCACAGCACAGGCCTACATTGATGTTTTAAGCACCTTCTTGCTTCCCACTGTTGAAGAGCAATTCGGAGATGGCGATTGGATCTTTCAACACGATCGAGCATCTTTTCATAATGCACGGCCTGTGGCGGAGTGGTTACACGACAGTAACACCCCTGTAATGGACTGGCCTGCACAGCGTTCTGATCTGAAGTCCGATAGATCACTTTTGGGATGTTTTGGAACGCCGACTTCGGGCAAGGCCTCACCTACCGATATCGATATCTCTCCTCAATGCAGCACTCCATGAAGAATCGGCTGCCATTCCCCAACAAACTTCTAGCGGCGATTGAACTTATGCTGTCATCAAGGCTAAGGGTGTGCCAAGACCATATTGAATTCCAGCATTACCGATGGAGGGCGCCACGAACGTGTGAGTCATTTTCAACCAGGTGTCCGGATACTTTTCATCACATAGAGTACGTACAGCTGAAACTGCGGCTGAAAAGTGGTTTTATATATATGGTGCTCAGTTTAACTGAAGACATTGAATATCTCGGGGACTACACATCCGATCAAAAAATGTTGTAATTCCAATTCGTTTGTCTCGGAGAGGGATTGCCAACGATACCACACACGACCTGTCGGGCAACGCCGTGCGGGAATGGGACTACGATTCTGCGACAAAATCTACATACGTTTTGCCTGAAACATTTTCTTCGTATCGCTACAGATGGGGCTGTCATCAGAGGAATAGTAATGGGTACGCAACTATGGATGAAGGGCAACAGACAGATGCCACATTTCTAGATTTCCGGAAAGCATTTGACACTGTGCCCCACTGTAGGCTGTAAACGATGGTACGAGCATACAGAATAAGTTCACATATATGTGAGTGGCTGAGAAACTTCTTAAGTAATAGGTCCCAATATTTTGTTCACTACGGCGAGTGTTCATGAGAGAGAGGGCTAACGTCACGAGTGTCTCAGGGAACTGTTGTTCTCTACGTACATAAATGATGTGGCGGTTGTTTGCTGATAATGCTGTGGTGCCCGATAAGGTGTCGAACTTGAGTCGCTGTGGGAAGATACAAGGTGACTTGGACCAACTTTATAGTTGGTGTGATTAATGGCAGCTAGCTTTGAATATGTAAAATGTAAGTTAATGCGGATAAGTGGGAAGAACAAACCTCTAATGTTCCCGTACAGTATTAGTAGTGTCTTGCTCACACAGTCAAGTCGTTTAAATATCTGGGAGTAACGTTCCAAAGCGATATGAAATGGAACGGGCATGTGAGACCTGTGATACGGAAGGGGGGGAAGGTCGACTTCGGGTTATTGGGTGTATTTTGGGAAAGTGTGATTCATCTGTACAGGAGGCCGCATATAGGGCGCTGTTACGACCGATTCTTGAGTACTGCTCGAGTGTTTGGGAACCATATAAAGTCTGATTGAAGGAAGTCATCGAAGCAATTCAGAGGCGGGCTGCAAGATTTGGTACCTTTAGGTTCGAACAACACTCAAATGGGAATCCCTGCAGGAAATGCGACGTTCTTTCCGAGAAACACCATTGAGAATACCGACGTTTGAGGCTCACTGCCGAATGATTCTAGTGCCGCCAACGTTCACTGCGCGTAAGGATCACGAAGATATGGTACTAGAAATTAGGGCTCATACGGAGGCATACGGACAGTTGTTTCTCCATCGCTCTTTTTGCGAGTGGAACGGGAAAGGAAACGAGTAGTTGTGGTACAGTGTACCCTACGCTACGCACTGTAGGGTGCTGGCGGAGTATCCATGTAGATGTAAATATAGATGTATGCAGGGTGGTCCACTCATCGTGACCGGGACAAATATCTCACGAAATAAGCGTCAAACGGAAAAACTACAAAGAACGAAACTTGTCTAACTTGAAGGGGGAAACCAGATGGCGCTATGGCGATATGGCCCGCTAGATGGCGCTGCCATAGATCAAATGGATATCAACTGTGTTTTTTGAAATACAAACCCCATTTTTTATTACATGTTCATGTAGTACGTAAAGAAATATGAATGTTTTAGTTGACCACTTTTTCCCCTTTGTAAAAGATGGCGCTGTAACTGTCACAAACATATGGCTCACAATTTTAGACGAACAGTTGGTAACAGGTAGGCTTTTTAAATTAAAATACAGAACGTAGGTACCTTTGAACATTTTATTTCGGTTGTTGCAAGGTGATACATGTACCTTTGTGAACTTATCATTTCTGAGAACGCATGCTGTTACAACGTGATTACCTGTAAATACGACAATAATGCAATAAATGCTCAAAACGATGTCCGTCAACCTCAATGCATTTGGCAATACGTTTAACGACATTCCTCTCAACAGCGAGTAGTTCGCCTTCCGTAATTTTCGCACATGCATTGAAAAGGCGCTGACGCATGTTGTCAGGCGTTGTCGGTGGACCACGATAGCAAATATCCTTCAACTTTCCCCACAGAAAGAAATTCGGGGACGTCAGATCTGGTGAACGTGCGGGCCATGGTATGGTGCTTCGACGACCAATCCACCTGTCATGAAATATGCCATTCAATACCGCTTCAACCGCATGCGAGCTATGTGCCGGACATCCATCATGTTGGAAGTACATCGCCATTTTCCCATGCCGTTAAACATCTTGTAGTAACATCGGTAGAACATTACGTAGGAAATCAGCATACATTGCACAATTTAGATTGCCATCGATAAAATGGGGGCCAATTATCCTTCCTCCCGTAATGCCGCACCATGCATTAACCCGCCAAGGTCGCTGATGATCCACTTGTCGCATTCATCATGGATCTTCCGTTGCGCAATAGTGCATATTATGCCACTTTACGTTACCGATGTTGGTGAATGACGCTTCTTCGCTAAATAGAACGCGTGAAAAAATCTGTCATAGTCCCGTAATTTCTCTTGTGCCCAGTGGCAGAACTGTACACGACGTTCGAAGTCGTCACCATCCAATTCCTGGTGCATAGAAATATGGTACGGGTGCAATCGATGTTGATGTAGTATTCTCAACACCGACGTTTTTGAGATTCCCGATTCTCGCGCAATTTGTCTGCTACTGATGTGCGGATTAGCCGCAACAGCAGCTAAAACTCCTACTGGGGCATTATCATTTGTTGCAGGTCGTGGATAACGTTTCACATGTGGCTAAACACTTCATGTTTCCTTAAGTAACGTAACTATCTGGCGAACGGCCCGAACATTTGGTCCAGGATACCGAGCAGCATACAAAGCACACGCCCGTTGGACATTTTGATCACAATAGCCATACATCAACACGATATCGACCTTTTCCGCAATTGGTAAACGGTTCATTTTAACACGGGTAATGTATCACGAAGCAAATACCGTCCGCACTGGCGGAATCTTACGTGATACTACGTACTTATACGTGACTATTACAGCGCCATCTATCACAAAGCGAAAAAAGTGGTCCAACTAAAACATTCATATTTCTTTACGTACTGCACGAACATGAAACAAAAATTGGCGGTTCCTATTTTAAAGAAAACGCAGTTGATATCCGTTTGACCTATGGCAGCGCTATCTAATGGGCCAACCATAGCGCCATGTGGTTTCCCCCTTCAAGCTAGACAAGTTTCGTTGTTTGTTGTTTTTTCGTTTGATGCTTATTTCGTGAGATATTTGGCCCGGTCACTATCAATGGACCACCTTGTATATTGTAATTTACGAAATGCTACTCAATGGCTCCTGAATGTCAATCGCATGTGGGACTACACCTCCATGCAGCAAGGGTAGGACGGGCCAGTACTAACTAACTTCTAATTGGAAACCACATTCGCAACGTTGTATTTCTCCGTCGTATATAACAGGGGACTATTCGACGCGCCACCGTGGCCGTGTAGCGAACTACGACGTATCATAAGAGGCAGTACACGCAGCGACTGGAACTCAGTCCGCAGCTCGTGGTCGTGCGAAAGCGTTCTCGCTTCCCGCGCCCGGGTTCCCGGGTTCGATTCCCGGCGGGGTCAGGGATTTTCTCTACCTCGTGATGACTGGGTGTTGTGTGATGTCCTTAGGTTAGTTAGGTTTAAGTAGTTCTAAGTTCTAGGGGACTGATGACCACAGATGTCAAGTCCCATAGTGCTCATAGCCATTTCAACAATTTTGAACTAGAGCTCAAGTAGCGTGCAGATAGCGGCTTTAAACATTACAGTACTTGCACAGTGTTTATTGCCTACACACCTGTCTATCATTTGGGAATAGATGTGCAAGTCAACGATGACCGTTGCACCCACAGAAGAAAAAAGTCAAATGATCCTGATTTATGGAGAATGTAGGAGAAATGTTGAGGCTGTTGCTCGCTTGTATGTCTAGTGTTTTCTAGAGAAAGCTCGCTGTGTTTATTCTTTTACAAGGTTGTGACCTCCTTTATGTCTGATGGCAGCGTATCGACCGGCAAAAGGAAACGAAGCGAACGTGTTACAGGACAAGCTAATGGAATAGCTGTACTAACGGCAGTGCACCACAATCCACGAATAAGCACCCGGTAATGACACCGCGATTCCGATATTTCCGTACATAGTATTGCCTCAATACTGCATCGTCATAAATATATCCACACTACGTGTTACGGCATCAAGAACTTCATGACGCCGGTTTCCATAACAAGGAATCGTTCTGTTAATGGGTACGTGAACAAACGCAAACGATTCCCACGTTCTTTGCCGAGGTACTATTTTCCGATGAGTCTACATTCACAAACCATGGTAGCGGCAACATGAATTATTTGAATGTAGACGATTGCCACTGGTTACGCCAAGTTGACCATCAACGACCATGGTCGTTAACGTACGGTGTGACATCGTGCGGCCGCGCGGGATTAGCCGAGCGGTCTTAGTCGCTGCAGTCATGGACTGTGCGGCTGGTCCCGGCGGAGGTTCGAGTCCTCCGTCGGTCATGGGTGTGTGTGTGTTTGTCCTTAGGATAATTTAGGTTAAGAAGTGTGTAAGCTTAGGGACTGATGACCTTAGCAGTTAAGTCCGATAAGATTTCACACACATTTTTGATATCGTGCGGAACACACATTGGTCCGTATTTTATCGACGGCACGATGAATGGACGCAAGTATTGGACGTTTCTGGAACAGGAACTATTGGTACTACTGCAGGATGTTATCCTGGGCGTCGGACAACGTACGTGGTTTCATCGTGATGGTTGTCCAGCCCATTACGCAACTGAAGCACGCGAGGTATTAGACGATGTTTACAATGGTCGATGGAACGGCAGAAGAGGCTCTATTAATTAGACCGATAGTTCGCCGGATTTGACATCGCCGGATCCTTGAAGACATGGTCGACCGCATCTGTCCTGAGTACTGTCATTTGAAAAGCGGAACACTAAGTGTATAGAAATTGACGGTACTACGTTTGAACACTTCCTCTAGTTGGAAAATTAGAGTAGCGTTTGTCTCGAGCGACGAGACGGCGGCGCATCAAGTAGTCACCTGTTCCATATGTCGAAGGAATGCCACATTGCTAATGTGGTTTCCAATTTGGAGTTATGAAACACCGGCCTGTCCTACCCTCGCAGCATGGAGGTGGGGTCCCACTTGCCATTAAATATTCAAGGGCCATGAGTAAATTACGATTGTGAACCCATTTCCATTACTCTGATTCAGGGCCATCTGTGCCGGAACGAAGAAAATGGTTCAGATAAAACGTTTGTAGATTTTGCCGTAGAATCGTAACGTGCAACAAAGAACGGGTGTTCCAACTGAAGCTTTCAAAGTAGTCCACCCCCACGCACGCACGCGATAAAAGGGGGTGGAGGGGGGAGGGTGGAGATCGAGTGTGTTATCATTGTAAGTCCCCCTCCGAGACAAACAAATCGGAATTTTGGAATTATAACTTTCTTTGATCCGATGGATAGCATTACCTTATATACTTAGACTACATTCAATTATCCTTGCTTTGCTTTTTTGATTATCTTCCTATCAAGACACTGTCTGCTCCGTTCCACTGCTCTTCCGTGTCCTCCACTGTCCATGACAGAATTACAATGTCATCGGCAAACATCAAAGTTTCTCTTTCTTCTCGTTGAACTTTAATTTCTACTCCAAACTTTTCTTTCGTTTCTGTTAATGGGTTGCGTTGATTTGCGGGAGGGGACCAAACTGCGAGGTCATCGGTCTCATCGGATTCGGGAAGGATGGGGAAGGAAGTCGGCCGTGCCCTTTCAAAGGAACCATCCCGTCATTTGCCTGAAGCGATTTAGGGAAATCACGGAAAACCTAAATGAGGATGGCCGGACGCAGGGTTGAGCCGTCGTCCTCCCGAATGCGAGTCCAGTGTGCTAACAACTGCGCCACCTAGCTCGGTTTTCATTTAATGCCTGCTCATTGTTCAGACTATATAATATTGGGGATACACTAATACCCTCTCTTCTCAACCATTGCTTGCCTTTCATGCCCCTCGGTTTCCGTAA
Organism: Schistocerca serialis cubense; assembly: GCF_023864345.2. Taxonomy (NCBI): domain Eukaryota; kingdom Metazoa; phylum Arthropoda; class Insecta; order Orthoptera; family Acrididae; genus Schistocerca; species Schistocerca serialis. The sequence goes on from NC_064645.1 coordinate 149,856,701, forward strand.
CTGCCGTCTGGTTTCTGCACAAGTAGTAAAAGAGCCTTTCGCTGACAGATATCGAATGAAATATGATAGGTGAAGCACCCCACACACAAACAGGGTGTAAATTTTAAGTTGACAAACCAGAATAACTCGAAAAATAAGCTTCGCACGAAAAAAATGTGTAGAATCCAAAGTTGATTGTTTTCGAGGGGGACATCTGCTGGTGCTAAAATTAGCCCGCCATCCCAACCCCCTGGGGTTGGGGCGGGAAGCAACTTTAAAATTTCAAGTAGAACCCCCATTTTTTATTGCAGAATCAGATTCTACATAAAAAACTACGTATATTCTGTCTTAAAGATTTGTTTTGATTCTTGGTAGTTGGTTCTGTAATTCTAGAAAATCCATGTTCTCATTTTTGAGTGGTAAATGGTTACGGAAAAATAAAAAAATCCTTATTTGCTTCGTAAATTTTGTTTCGCTGAAACTAAAACCCTCCCTCTCTCTCCATAGAGTGGTCATTGAGAGAGAGGAATTAGACTTTTACAAATGTTGGTACAAATATTAATTTTTTCCGCAGATTCGGATAAGTTTTGTTTGTTTCGTGGTCGTGAGGCCACACAGCATTCAATTATCAAACAAATCAGTTAAGACAAAATATACATAGCTTTTTATGTAGACTCTGACTCTGCATTAAAAAATTGGGGTTCCCATTTGAAATTTTAAAGTTGCTTCCCGCCCCAACCCCAGGGGGCTGGGTAGGCGTGCTATTTTTAGCACCAGCAGCTGCCCCCTCGAAAATAATCAACTTTGGATTCTACACATTTTTTCGTGCGAAGCTTATTTTTCGAGTTATTCTGGATTGTCAGCTCAAAATTTACACCCTGTATAATGGTATGTAGTTGACTGGGGCCGGCCGGAGTGGCCGTGCGGTTCTAGGCGCTATAGTCTGGCGACTGCTACGGTCGAAGGTTCGAATCCAGCCTCGGGCATGGATGTGTGTGATGTCCTTAGGTTAGTTAGGTTTAATTAGTTATAAGTTATAAGCGAGTGATGATCTCAGAAGTTAAGTCGCATACTGCTCAGAGTCATTTGAACCATTTTTGAAGTTGACTGTCCAACAACCCTACCACAACAAAGGTCAAATTTTAATAATGATTGTGGTGTTGTTCACGCTGCTAAATACTGCATTTTCGGGCAACAACAAAGTTATTATGTGGCAGGTGTCATTAGAGCACAGTTAATAAAGTCATTTCATGTAATAATGAATAAACTAGGCACTCATCTTTTCGTGTTTCCCACGCTGGTCTCGTCGTAAAATCATGGCTCAATTGTCGAAAATCTAGGTGGTGGTGATTCCAAGCTCGGATGCAAAGAGGCCTAGGTTTTATTCTGCGATATTCAAAAGTTGTATAAATGTGTTTCACAAACCATTCTTGAAGATTAAACCTTTGAAAGTTAGCACAATGGTGATGTAAAAAAGTGATCAGCACTACGAAATTAAGTTACACTTCTTATTAATTTTTTTCAGTATCACGTAACACACTAACCATCACTTCACAATACAAAACACGCTTGAAAACATCTTCCTCACTGTTAAAGTTCACATTTTATAAACTGGCTACAATATGCGTCTTTCCAACATGACGTTCAACACTTGACTTTCTCAAGGTCCGACTCTAACTCTCTAATAACCGCGTACGCGCCCAAAAATCAGAGTTACAAGTACGTCAAAGATCATAGTGACAAAGGAAAGAATACACATAAGAATAATATCATTGTAATATAAACAGATCGGTCACTGGACTTTCTGCACGGCGAGTCCCGTCTCTTGCAGCAGAACGGAGAACAAACAGGAAAGCAGAACGGGAGAGCAGGCGGCGGTTGTCCCGAGTGGCAGTCTCGTTAGCCGTCCTGCTGCGTCTGGCATTGAGTGACGTAATTACGACCCTCCCGAAACGATGTGGGCGATCCGGGACACTGGGACTTGTAAAGGCGCAGACCAGGCGTCCGTCGCTTTTTCCCATTAACGTCCAGAGGTCCTGAACTAAAGTCAACAGCGAGAATGCAAAAAAAATAATAAAAATAAAAATAAAAATAAATAAAAAAAATTTAAAAATAGCGGAGTTAAGCAGCTGAAACAATGCTGCAGAGAGAGAGAATTTTTTGTGTTTGGAGAGAAATCACACGTGAACCTCCATGTGTTTCAATTTTGGCTACACTTCTGTTTCTTTTTGGTGCTATCTGTATAAATACAACGGCACGTGTACCTAGTACGTTTCAAAACGCGGCACATAAACACGGGACTTCCTGGTGCTCGAGTGTTTTGGATAGCCTTTGGGCTACCCAGCTGAAGGATCGTGTTAGTGTCACTATCCTACAGTCAGGGATGAAATACGAATATTACACATTTCCTCCTGTTTAGGCAACTGGAGCAACTCGGTTGGTTCTTTTTGCATTTGATGTAGTCTACGGTGTGCTTGATGGGACTTATTGAGGCACCATTAGTTCATGGGCGGTTCCTCGGGAAACCCCCAAAAAAGTGTTTTTTGCCATATTTTTGCCATCACCAGCGAACCAAAACACAGACCAGGATTCCAAGACAGCTTCCTGCGGCAAATGGGTGAAATATTTACGATATGTTACTAAGTTCCAGATTCCGAACAGCCTTGAAAATTTTCTTGATATCAGTACCCGTTTCCAACATACAGAGGTTCAAAGTTACCCTACTTCCACAAAAATAATCCGGTATAGGGCGAAATCTAAATAATAAGTAACCGAAGAAAATTGTTCAAATTTTAACAGTTATTTTCTGGGCATTTATCTAGGCGATCCATCTCAACATTTTCAAAAATGTTTATCTGTTATTGAGAAACACCCAAAAAACTTGTTTTTTGAGTACCAAAAACCAGCCGTTCGTTCCGAGATGGCTGTGCATACCAAATGTGTGCATTGTTTACAATGTAGTCCTAAGATCCTGATCTCGAAAAATCTGGAAAATTTTCTCCTATCTACCCTCCTTATACACATAAAATACGTAAAGTAAAATCTGTTGTGAGGTGAAAACGTAGTTCATGAATTGACGTAGCGAAGAGAGATATGCAGTGAAGTGTCTCCGTTACCACCTAGGAACCCCATGTTGTAGTACTGAAGCACATGCAAAATCTTTTGCCCGTAAAATCCTGAGATTTATAATTAGATTTGCTTTATTTCAGTTTCGTTCAAAATTTTACTCACCAGCACGTTTCATTTCATATTACTTACATGATTTGCTGCAGCAGGGAAAAGAAGGGAACCAGCGGAAAAGTGGCCCTACCGGAACACAAGAAAATGCGAATATGTTCCCTTTTCCCTTTTATTTAAAGGACTCTTGACTGAGAAGTGGGGTACCAGCTGCCTCATTCTACGTTCCTCAGCATCTTTAAAACCTTTCCGAAAATTTTTCCAAGCAACCATTTCGCGCTTTTTTGTGTTAAGAGAGAAGAAGACAGAGGCAGTGGCAAAGAGACCAATAAGTGATAAGTATTGTAAGATAGTAGACAGCGGTTGTGTTATAGAAAGAGCGAAGGAGGCATAGACAGTGTGAGAGAAAGAGACGGACACAGTGGTAATGGAACATAGTTGACAGTGGCAGAACAGTGCTAGCAAAAGAGTGAGAGAGACAGGGCCAGGGGGAGAGGAGGAATAAAGAGACAGAGAAAGCGGAAGTGAATGAGCGCCAGTGATAATAAAGACAGAGTCTGCGACAATGACAACGAGGAAGAGAGAGAAACTGACCTTGAGAAGAGTCAGCAACGTAGAAAAAAAGAAATGAGTGAGAGAAAGTAAGAGGCAGACAGTGAGAGGGGACAGAAGGAAGGAGACGGTGACTGTGACATAGACAATGACAGTGAGACAAAAAGAGATAATGACAGTGAGTTGGGGTGAATGAGTGAGTGACAAGGGCAACTGCGAATGGATGGGTATGAGCGACTTGCAGCACCGGACTATTAGGCGTCAGTGAGTTACGGTTAAGAGCGCTTGTGGGAGTCTGAGGTGAGTTGCATTTTAATAAAGTGCGAATATGTCCACATGGCAAAGTTTTTGCGAAATTTTTTCAAAGTGCTGAGGAAGGCAGAATGAAGCAGCTGGTACCCCACTTTTCAGTTAGATCTTTTAAATAAACAGCAACATATTCCCATTTTCGGTGCTCTGATAGGACAATTTTTCCTGGCTGTTATTATATGTTAAAATTTTGTTAATAGTCTCGATAGCAATGGAACATAAAATTACACTTTGCCGATAACAGGTTTCGGCTGACTGACAACCATCTTCACATTAAGCATGCTATACAGCCAGTGTCTGTGTGCAGTGTTGGCCACAACACCATCGCCCCCAAGTCTGCCTCAAAAAATGCTTACTAAAGAACCAGTCCCTATAACACTGTTCGCCACATCATTAGCAAGTGCAACTCACAAGCACGCTTACTGACGAAGTCTCCTGATGGTTCTAAAAGGTCACAGCCATGCTTTGGCTAACTTATTATTATTGTTCGGGTTTATTACACTTACAAGGACACCACACGGACATCGGACTCAAATATATATATATATATATATATATATATATATATATATATATATATATATATATATATGGTTCTTCAAGGTCAGAACTCAAATATCATTTGCCAAAGTGGTTCGATGCAACTCTAAAACATTCTCGAGAAAATCGACTTTGAAGTTTTCTGAGCTTTCTTATCACAGTACAGCAAACTTGTCTTTCTTAAGGGTCGTATAGCTATTTGGTAGGAAAGCATATGAACCGCGTGGGTGGCTCTGGTTCGGTTCTCGTCCAAAGTAAAATTTTAAATGAACATTGCTGCGAAGTTGTAACAGCCAAGGAGGCGTGTCCTGTTCCTTGCTTAGTTTAGTGTGCCATCATCCTGCAGGTTATCGTCTCGCTGTCGAGGTACAGAGTCATGCGTCGATTGGAAGATGAGTGGCTGGAAATGACAGGCAACAAGTTCTCTTTCGGAAAGCCCACAACGCGGTCATGGTATACCTCCTTCCAGCCATGCAGACGGGACGAGGTTGTCCTTCCCATAGGTCACAGCCCAAAGACGTATGGCTTCTTTCTCCGGCGGGAGGGCCCTGCAAGGTGTTATGCTTGTGGCGTACGTATCAGTCTGCGCCACATTTTGTTAGACTGTGTTTTATTTTCCGACCAGAGCGATGGCAGATTCGACAACAGATCTACCCTCTATTTTAAGTAACATTCAGACAAATGTGGTGCGAATTTTGCGGGTTCGTGACTTGTCCTTCTTTCCTCAAATTTTAGGGTATGTTCGTGATATGTTAACAGGATGAGTGGCGCACCCATGATTTTTGTAAGTCGTCAGCCAGTCACATTTCCCTTTGCCTTTCTTTTCGTTCCTCTGTCGTTTTACTTCTATTTTAACCCAAGATACAGCACGTTTTGCTCTTTCTTCGTTGGTTTAAGGTGTGTGTGATAGTTTTTATATGGATCAGTGTGAGTTATGTCGGAGTGAGTGCGTGAGTGTCATTTCATAGGTTAGTCGTACGTCCGACACTGATTTCCGCGGTTATTCCACACAGTGTTGCTTGTCTGCTAACACTACAACTCTACGCAAACGCCGATGTTCTTGGTCGTTAAGTGAAGGCTGTCGGCTACTATATTGTCCCAGGTGAACTGTAATCCTAAAGTTTGGTATTCTCTGGGCGCTCCTGAAATGGTATATTCCCATAGGTACGTCCCACTTGTGCAGACACAGTATAATCGCTACCGTAAGATTAGGTTTCACCGCCTCCAGGATCAGAGTCGCTCAGTGTGTGTGGCTGGCCACATTAACAAATCGCGTTCACAACTTGCGGCAAGGCTCCACCACAGCGCGCCAGTAACTGCCTTCCTTGTGGCTCCGAGTTCAAACTCACTGACTACCCTGTCCCGACTGTGGCAAGCCAAGCACACAACCAGAGAGAGAAACCAGAGGGCAGTATCTCTCACAGGCATGATGGGGCCAACTTAGGCAATAGTGACGCCTTTGTCACACTTGGACCGGAAATAGTCTCCACTATCCACAACTTAAAGTTACTCCCCGAGCAAAGTTTGCAGCCATTTAAGTATCTGACCACCCCTCTTGTGAATCAAAGCTAGTTCTATAAAAATTGAAATCATTTCTAGGTGACAACTACTTCATAGATGACTGTTGTTAGGAAACACACGGTCCAGTCACATTAATGTGACCATCGTCTATTCTCGACGTTAACGAGCAATAATCATTCACAGACGGCAGATGGCAGCACCAGCAGTGGAGGGTATGTCAAGCGTATCAGGGGGACGCAGGAATCAGTGTAGTCGTCGATGTAATGCGTAAAACGGAGCAATTTGTCTGACGTCCAAAAGGGTATGATCATTAGCTTTAAGGCCAAGGGTGGAAGCATTTCAACAGATAAGTTTTTAAACAGTTCGTGTGCTGCAGTAGTTAAAGTATGCCGTACGTGGCATAATAGTGCTATCCCATGCCGATGCTGAGGCAAAAAAATAAATAAATAAAATAAAAAAGTGTGAGTTCTTAAGGGTACAAACTGCTGAGATCATCGGTACCTACACTTACACACTAGTTAAACTAACTTAAACTAAACAATCTGAGGTACCGAAGCACGACTCACGCCCGGCCCTCACAGCTTTACTTCTGCCAGTATCTCGTCTCCTACCTTCCAAACTTTACAGAAGCTCTCCTGCGAACCTTGCAGAACTAGCACTCCTTATCCTTTCTTTCAGGAGTGCTAGTTCTGCAAGGTTCGCAGGAGAGCTTCTGTAAATTTTGGAAGGTAGGAGGCGAGGTACTGGCGGAAGTAAAGCTGTGAGGGCCGGGCGTGAGTCGTGCTTCGGTAGCTCAGATGGTAGAGCACTTGCCCGCGAAAGGTAAAGGTCCCGAGTTTGAGTCTCGGTCGGGCACACAGTTTTAATCTGCCAGGAAGTTTCATATCAGCGCACACTCCGCTGCAGAGTGAAAATCTCATTCTAACTTAAACTAGCTAAGAACAACACGCACACCCATGCCCGACAGAGGACTCGATACCTCCGGCGGGAGGGGCTGCACAATCCGTGACACGGCGTCCTAAACCGCTCGGCCACTCCGCGCGGCGCTGAGTCAACAGTGTTGTACAATGAGAGGGGTGAACAGCGGCTGCGGACGTGCGTGTCCGCGAATAGACGTGCAACTGTTCAGCAACTGAGGTCCCAGATGTACCAAAGGGCTACTAACAGCGTCTCCTGAACGACCAGTCAGCGAACGCTGCTCCGTATGAGCCTTCGCAGCAGGTACCTGATTCATACACCAGTGCTCACTGCTGTTCAGCAGCGACGAAGGCAGAAGTTTGCACGCCAATAGCGCAAACGGACGTCCAACGAGTTTCAACATACGACCTTCTCAGATTAATCACGTTTTATTCACCATCGGGCAGGTGGCCATTGGAGTGTACGGCGTGAAACGCCTGGAAGCAAATTAGGCAGTGGAGTTATGGTACCGGCAATGTTTTCGTATCGTTACGTGGGCGATCTCGTTATTCTGAAAGGCACAGTGGATCAACATGAGAGGCATCTATTCTTGGGGACCATGTTCACCCCCACATGCAGTTTGTTTTTCCTTAGTGATGGCACCCACCAACAGGACAATGCAATGTGTCACACAGCTCGCCGTGTACGTACGCGGTTCGAAGAGCATCAGGATGTGATTGTCGTACTCTCCTGGTCACCGAACTCCCCGGATTAAAATCGACTCGAGAATCTTTGGTACCACCTCGATCGGGCTGTTAGTGCCATCGATCCTCAACCGAGAAACCTAGCGCTGCTGGCCATGGCGAAACCTCTGTGTTAGATTAGTTTCATACTAGTTAACTTGCATTTCGTGCTGTCACGCTCAACCATTTGTAATTTAGTTTGGTACTTTGCATATGTCCCATTCAGTGTTGGCAATGATATTAAAGTACCAAATTTTCCAGTAACCACCTAATTCTATGTACATTAACCACGATTTGTGCTCCCAAATTCCTTTCTCTCTTCATCATCTATATGAATGCGTCAGTGTGTATGTTGAATTTGTCGTTTATATGGTACCAGTACAGCATCTGGCTGCCTGCTTTGGTAGCAACAGTGTAGCCAACATAGCTTTCTCAGTCAAGGCAAAGAGTTTTGTAACCTTTCGCTAGTCATTCGACAGTAGTTAAGTTGGTAGTGGAAATGACTCCTCTCGTCTCTTCCGGCTACCTGAAGGAAGTTCGCTGCAGGAAGAGCGTCCTCTCGCCACTCGGTACTGGACCTTTGGTGAGTGAAGAGTGACTTGGCACTGCTGAGTGTGTTAAAGTGTGATGGCGTGTAGCTATTCTAACTGATGTACAAGTTTGATCTGCTAGTTCATTTTAAAATTCAGTTGTTGCCTTCTCTTCGAACTGGAATAAATGAGTGAACTTTTCTAGTGTGTATGTGTTTTATTTCTTCTATCTTTCATTTCGTTTCAATTATAAGATTGTGAATCTTTTTCCACACCATGTGGTGACGATTCCAACGTAAATTCCGTACCATGTTGAATACATTTTATTCTTAATTTCGCATGATGTTTTATTGCTGTTTGTGTCCATACCGTGTACATTTGTGTTCCTGAAGTTTTCACGAGTCTTAGTAATTTCGCTTCATTCACGAATATTCAACGGCATTTGCGGGTGTTTCACGCCAGCGTATGTTAGTTTCACGTTAAAGGTGATGCAGCTAAATTTCTTTGACGGAAAGTGTTCTATAGTATTCATATGGGCAAAATTATTTTTATCTCTATTCGTTTGTACGTGTGTGAATCTAGTATGTTGGTACGAACTTTCTCCACGTGCACCTCAGATTTCCTTTTCATTTATCATCGCAGTGTACCTCAGCCTTCAGTATAATGAAATAATATGAGTTAATTAATTAAATAACAGGCAACGACAGGTCATAGTTTAGAATTATTTTGTGAATTTTTAATATGGTGTTTTATTTTAATAAATTATCTTCCTCTCTCTTTTTGTAAGATTATTTTTAATACATCTCACATGGAGATTCTGAAGTGCAATAGGCAGGCCTTAGAATTGTATGCCTTTGTCTGATTATCTTACTCTTTGTATTGAGGCTTAGGCTCATACTTGCTGTGAATTATTTGATATAACGTTTGTGCTTAAATTCTTCCCATATGCTCATTCCGTATATTCATTTGGATCTTTTTATTAACACGTTAATTATGCTTAGCAGTTCAGTGATTAATTCTCATCTACATCTACATCTACGTGATTACGCTGCTATTCACAATAAAGTGCCTAGCAGAGAAGTTAAAGAACCACCTCTAAGCTGTCTCTCTACCACTCCACTCTCGGTCGGCGCGTGGGAAAAACGGAGCTTAAATTTTTCTGTGCGAGTCCTGATTTCTCTTATTTTGTTGTGATGATCATTTTTCCCTATGTAGTTGCGTGACAATAGAATGTTTTCGCAATCGAAGGAGAAAAGTGGTGATCGAAATGTCATGAGAAGATCCCTTCGCAGCGAAAAACACCTTTGTTTTAATTATTGCTACTCCAATTCACGTATCATGTCTGTGGCACTATCTTCCCTATTTCGCGATAATGCAAAACGAGAGCCCTTCTTTGTACTTTTTCGATGTCATCCGTCAGTCCTACCTGATGCGGATCCCACACCTCTCAGCAATGCTCCAGAATATGGCGGGTAAGCGTGATGTAAGCAGTCCCTTTAGTAGACCTGTTGCACCTTCTTAAGTGTTCTGCCAGTGAATCACAGTCTTTGGTTTGCCTTACCCGCAACATTATCTATATGATCGTTCCAATTTAGGTTATTTGTAATCCCAGAGTTTTAGTTGAATTTACAGCCTTAAGATTTGTGTGACTTATCGCTTAATCGAAATTTAGCGGATTTCTTTTAGTACTCATGTGAATAACCTCACACTCTTCTTTATTCAGGGTCAATTACCACTTTTCGCACCATAGATATATCTCAACTAAATCATTTTGCAGTTCGTTTTGGTCATCTAATGACTTTACGATAGCATCATCTGCATATTAAGAGGGTTACTCAGATAGTCTCCTACGTCGTCAACATAGATCAGAAACAATAGAGGGCCTATAACACTTCCTATGGGAACGCCGGATAATACTTCTGTTTTACGCAATGACTTTCCATCTATTACTACGAACTGTGACCTTTCTGACAGGAAATCACGAATCCAGTAGCACAACTGAGGCGATATTCCATAGGCACGCAGTTTACTTAGAAGACGCTTGTGAGCAATGGTGTCGAAAGCCTTCTGGAAATTTAAAAATATGGAATCAACTTGACATCCTCTGTCTATAGCACTCATTACATCACGACTGTAAAGAGCAAGTTGTTTTTTACAAGAACGATGTATTCTGGATCTGTGCTGCCTATGTGTCAATAAATCGTTTTCTTCGAGGTAATTAATAATTTTCGAACACAGTAATCTTATACACTACTGGTCATTAAAATTGCTACACCAGGAAGAAATGCAGATGATAAACGGGTATTCATTGGGCAAATGTATTATACTATAACTGACATGTGATTACATTTTCACGCAATTTGGATGCATAGATCCTGCCAAATCAGTACCCAGAACAACCACCTCTGGCCGTAATAACGGCCTTGATACGCCTGGGCATTGAGACAAACCGAGCTTGGATGCCGTGTACAGATACAGCTGCCCATGCAGCTTCAACAAGATACCACAGTTCATCAAGAGTAGAGACTGGCGTATTGTGACAAGCCAGTTGCTCGGCCACCATTGACCAGACGTTTCCAATTGGTGTGAGATCTGGAGAGTGTGATGGCCAGGGCAGCAGTCGAACATTTTCTGTATCCAGAAAGACCCGTACAGTACCTGCAACGTGCGGTCGTGCATTATCTTATTGAAATGTAGGGTTTCGCAGGGATCGAATGAAGGGTAGAGCAACGGGTCGTAACATATCTGAAATGTAGCGTCCACTGTTCAAAATGCCGTCAATGCGAACAAGAGGTGACCAAGACGTGTAACCAATGGCACCCCATACCATCACGCCGGGTGATACGGCAGTATGGCGATGACGAATACACTCTTCCAATGTGCGTTCACCGCGATGTCGCCAAACACCGATGCGATTATCGTGATGCCGTAAACAGAACCTGGATTCATCCGAAAAAATGACGTTTTGCCATTCGTGTACCCAAGTTCATCGTTGACTAAACCATCGCAGGCGCTCCTGTCTGTGATGCAGCGTCAAGGGTAACCGCAGCCACGGTCACCGAGCTAATAGTCCGTGCTGCAGCAAACGTCGTCCAACTGTTCGTGCAGATGGTTCTTGTCTTGCAAACGTCCCCATCTGTTGACTCAGGGATCGAGACGTGGCTGCACGATCCGTTACAGCCATGCGGATAAGATGCCTGTCATCTCGACTGCTAGTGATACGAGGCCGTTGGGATCCAGCTCAGCGTTCCGTATTACTCTCCTGAACCCACCGATTCCATATTCTGCTAACGGTCATTGGCGAGGAGCAATGTCGCGATACGATAAACCGCAATCGCGATAGGCTACAATCCGACCTTTATCAAAGTCGGAAACGTGATGGTACGCATTTCTCCTCCTTACACGAGGCATCACAACAACGTTTCACCAGGCAACGCCGGTCAACTGCTGCTTGTGTCTGAGAAATCAGTTGGAAACTTCCGTCCTGTCAGCACGTTGTAGGTGTCGCCACCGGCGCCAACCTTGTGTGTATGCTCAGAAAAGCTAATAATTGGCAAATCACAGCATCTTCTTCCTGTCGGTTAAATTTCGCGCTTGTAGCATGTCATCTTCATGGTGTAGTAGTTTTAATGGCCAGTAGTGTATTAAATTTTCCCAATTTCAATTAAATTTGGTGACAACCCAGCATAATTTTGTGGCACAGGAAACTTACAGTAGACTGCAGAGTTCCACAATTTCTAACTTCCCCCCAGTTTCTGTTTGCATATCACGTACCAAATATACATTCACACACTAATAATCATTTAATGGTTCGACATCCGTGACGGTAGCTACCAGAACGTTGTTGACTTTCTTCTTGGGAAAGATGGTTTCTGAAGTTTTTGACTTTTTTATTTTTTGCCATCAGTCTACTGACTGGTTTGATGCGCCCCCCCACGAATTCCTTTCCTGTGCTAACCTTTTCATCTCAGAGTAGCACTTGCAACCTACGTCCTCAATTATTTGATTGACGTATTCCAATCTCTGTCTTCCTCTACAGTTTTTGCCTTCTACAGCTCCCTCTAGTACCATGGAAGTCATTCCCTCATGTCTTAGCAGATGTCCTATCATCCTGTCCCTTCTCCTTATCAGTGTTTTCCACATATTCCTATCCTCTCCGATTCTGCGTAGAACCTCCTCATTCCTTACCCTATCAGTCCACCTAATTTTCAACATTCGTTTAGACCACATCTCAAATGCGTCGATTCTCTTCTGTTCCGGTTTTCCCACAGTCCATGTTTCACTACCATACAACGCTGTACTCCAGACATACATCCTCAGAAATTTCTTCCTCAAATTAAGGCCGGTATTTGATATTAGTAGACTTCTCTTGGCCAGAAATGCCTTTTTTTCCATAGCGAGTCTGCTTTTGCTGTCCTTGCTCCGTCCGTCATTGGTTATTTTACTGCCTAGGTAGCAGAATTCCTTAACTTCATTGACTTCGTGACCATCAATCCTGATGTTACGTTTCTCGCTGTTCTCATTTCTACTACTTCTCATTACCTTCGTCTTTCTCCGATTTACACTCAAACCATACTGTGTACTCATTAGACTGTTCATTCCGTTCAGCAGATCATTTAAATCTTCTTCACTTTCACTCAGGATAGCAATGTCATCAGCGAATCGTATCATTGATATCATTTCACCTTGTATTTTAATTCCACTCCTGAACCTTTATTTCATTTCCATCATTGCTTCCTCGATGTACAGATTGAAGAGTAGGGGCGAAAGGCTACAGCCTTGTCTTACACCCTTCTTAATGCGAGCACTTCGTTCTTGATCGTCCACTCTTATTATTCCGTCTTGGTTGTTGTACATATTGTATATGACCCGTCTCTCCCTATAGCTTACCCCTACTTTTTTCAGAATCTCGAACAGCTTGCACCATTTCATATTGTCGAACGCTTTTTCCAGGTCGACAAATCCTATGAAAGTGTCTTGATTTTTCTTTATCCTTGCTTCCATTATTAGCCGTAACGTCAGAATTGCCTCTCTCGTCCCTTTACTTTTCCTAAAGCCGAACTGATCGTCACCTAGCGCATTCTCAATTTTCTTTTCTATTCTTCTGTCTATTATTATTCTTGTAAGCAGCTTCGATGCATGAGCTGTTAAGCTGATTGTGCGATAATTCTCGCACTTGTCAGCTCTTGCCGTCTTCGGAACTGTGTGGATGATGCTTTTCTGAAAGTCAGATGGTATATCACCAGACTCATATATTCTACACACCAACGTGAATAGTCGTTTTGTTGCCACTTCCCCCAATGATTTTGGAAATTCTGATGGAATATTTTCTATCCCTTCTGCCTTATTTGACCGTAAGTCCTCCAAAGCTATTTTAAATTCCGATTCTAATACTGGATCCCCTATGTCTTCTAAATCGACTCCTGTTTCTTATCCTATCACATCAGACAAATCTTCATCCTCATAGAGGCTTTCAATGTATTCTTTCCACCTATCTGCTCTCTCCTCTGCATTTAACAGTGGAATTCCCGTTGCACTCTTAATGTTACCACCGTTGCTTTTAATGTCACCAAAGGTTGTTTTGACTTTCCTGTATGCTGAGTCTGTCCTTCCGACAATCATATCTTTTTCGATGTCTTCACATTTTTCCTGCAGCCATTTCGTCTTAGCTTCCCTGCACTTCCTATTTATTTCATTACTCAGCGACTTGTATTTCTGTATTCCTGATTTTCCCAGAAAATATTTGTACTTCCTCCTTTGATCAATCAACTGAAGTATTTCTTCTCTTACCCATGGTTTCTTCGCAGCTACCTTCTTTGTACCTATGTTTTCCTTCCCAACTTCTGTGATGGCCCTTTTTAGAGATGTCCCTTCCTCTTCAACTGTACTGCCTACTGCGCTATTCCTTATTGCTGTATCTATAGCGTTAGAGAACTTCAAATGTATCTCGTCATTCCATAGTACTTCCGTATCCCACTTCTTTGCGTATTGATTCTTCCTGACCAATGTCATGAACTTCAGCCTACTCTTCATCACTGCTATTTTGTGATCTGAGTCTATATCTGCTCCTGGGAATGCCTTACAATCCAGTCTCTGTCTGACCATGATGTAATCTAATTGAAATCTTCCCGTATCTCCCGGCCTTTTCCAAGTATACCTCCTCCTCTTGTGATTCTTGAACAGGGGATTCGCTATTACTAGCTGAAACTTGTTACAGAACTCAATTAGTCTTTCTCCTCTTTCATTCCTTGTCCCAAGCCCATATTCTCCTGTAACCTTTTCTTCTACTCCTTCCCCTACAACTGCATTCCAGTCGCCCATGACTATTAGATTTTCGTCCCCCTTTACATACTGCATTACCCTTTCAATATCCTCATACACTTTCTCTATCTGTTCATCTTCAGCTTGCGACGTCGGTATGTATATCTGAACTATCGTTGTCGGTGTTGGTCTGCTGTCGATTCTGATTAGAACAACCCGGTCACTGAACTGTTCACAGTAACACACCCTCTGCCCTACCTTCCTATTCATAACGAATCCTACACCTGTTATACCATTTTCTGCTGCTGTTGATATTACCCGATACTCATCTGACGAGAAATCCTTGTCTTCCTTCCACTTCACTTCACTGACCCGTACTACATCTAGATTGAGCCTTTGCATTTCCGTTTTTAGATTTTCTAGTTTCCCTACCACGTTCAAGCTTCTGACATTCCACGCCCCGACTCGTAGAACGTTATCCTTTCGTTGATTATTCAATCTTTTTCTCATGGTAACCTCCCCCTTGGCAGTCCCCTCCCGGAGATCCGAATGGGGGACGATTCCGGAATCTTTTGCCAATGGAGAGATCATCATGACACTTCTTCAATTACAGGCCACATGTCCTGTGGATACACGTTACGTGTCTTTAATGCAGTGGTTTCCAATGCCTTCTGCATCCTCATGTCGTTGATCATTGCTGATTCTTCCGCCTTTAGGGGAAATTTCCCACCCCTAGGAATAGAGAGTGCCCTGAACCTCTATCCGCTCCTCCGCCCTCTTTGACAAGGGCGTTGGCAGAATGAGGCTGACTTCTTATGCCGGAAGTCTTCGGCCGCCAATGCTGATTATTTATCAAAAGTTAGGCAGTGGCGGGGATCGAACCCGGTACCGAAAACGTTTTGATTATGAATCAGACGCTACCCCTAGACCACGGGTACTGACTGGTGGTCACATTAATGGGACTGGACAGTGCAGTATTTGTGTCATTGTGTTACAAGTGTCATATTTTATTGTAAATTAAGATTTTAAAAAAATGCAGTGATGTAAATTGTCACACTGAAATCATGCTTCCAAAGTTAAAATGATTCTTACTTCTGGACCTAGTGGTCATGTGAGTGGGCGACAAACGGCTACTCGGTTACCTGAGCGAGCAGATGATAACCTAGCAGAAACTAACCCGCTGGAGGAAAATGCCGTTAGCCAGAGAAGCTGTCTCCCCTGGCGGCATCAACACGCCTCGGCATACCGCCTGGAACAAATTACCCTCTGCCTGAGCTCCGCCGCCCGCACAGCGCGGCTCGGCAGTGAACCCGAGGGGAAGTTATCAGGCCACGAGTCGCTGGAATAAGCGGCCCGTCTCACCTGCTAGCAAGATTAATCGCGCTCGCCTCCCAGAACGGCTCTCGCTATAAATCCTTTTTGAAAAGCAGATGATGAGATGGAAGTGCGTAATAAACGCTATTCCGAGGAAGCTTGGAATTATATTTCTATGTCAGAGGTATCGCGCTCCTCGAAAGCCGTCCGTCATTCTCTTCTGTGCGTGTTATTAACTGTAGAAGTCCTCAAGAATGCCGGATTTATGTAGTGACGACTAATCCTTCCTCATTAACGTGCAGTGGGCGAAGATCATCTTTATTTTCCTTTACATTTCCTGCCATCAAGACACTTTTCAAAAATGGTTCAAATGGCTCTGAGCACTATGGGACTCAACTGCTGTGGTCATAAGTCCCCTAGAACTTAGAACTACTTAAACCTAACTAACCTAAGGACAGCACACAACACCCAGCCATCACGAGGCAGAGAAAATCCCTGACCCCGCCGGGAATCGAACCCGGGAACCCGGGCGTGGGAAGCGAGAACGCTACCGCACGACCACGAGATGCGGGCGACACTTTTCAAACCATTCCACTGTGTGTAGCAAAAAGTAGACGCCACGGGTATTAGACACCCGTTTTACTATCGATTCGCGAACATAGTTGTAAAGAATTTAGTGAATGGTGTAACAGAACAAAGAAAAACATGTATTCATAGTGCGATCCATAACGATACAGGTACTTCGTACTGCCTTGCTCTTCATTCAGCTAACACTCTTTCACATACATTTGTCTATCGGCCTTTATGTCTAGAATATATTTTCCCAAAATTAAAGTAAAATGAGTTACCATCCCCGCGTTCTCACCAATGGTTTCGAAAATGGCTCAAATGGCTCTGAGCACTGTGGGACTTAACTTCTGAGGTCATCAGTCCCATAGAACTCAGAACTACTTAAACCTAACTAACTTAAGGACATCACACACATCCACGCCCGAGGCAGGATTCGAACCTGCGACCGTAGCGGTCGCGCGGTTCCAGACTGTAGTGCTTAGAACCGCTCGGCCACCCCAGCTGGCTATGGTTTCGAGTAGTTTCACTCCGTAAATGAGGCAACTATATTTCCAGTTACGATTCTCTTTGCCTCCCTCCCCTACATCAGCTCGACAGGTATTAGGCTAAAAAGTTCCTGACTCTATCAACAGAATGAAAAGTATTCCATCATATCCAGTTTTCGTTTATGCATCTTCGTCTGCTCCAATTTCAAGTAGATTGTAGCTGACCTTTCCATCTCTTCTTTAGACGCCCATCATCCCTTTTCCTTTGAGGTGTATATCAAGTGCATATTTGTATATTATTTCTGATACTCGTTCTTCTGACATTCTTTGAATTTGTCCATGCCATTTATTTCTGTACTCCTCTGTTTTCTGAAATATGATTTTGAAACTCAATTTATTTCTTGTGTCACTATTTTTCATCCGATCTGAGAGTTTGTAACAGCGAGAGGTCTTAGGAGCCTCATCTCTGCTGTCTCTATTCTCCTGATGGAATTCTTGCAGCTCGTATTCTTGATAACTGTGTGTGACATGTGAGACCTTGGATTGCAGGTACTTAAAAGTATTGATTTGTTCTAGAGGCTTATCATCAATCATCATTTTTGTTCTTAAATGCTCCTTAACATGGAACGCCATTACCTTAGTTTTAAGTTTAGATATTGTCGTATTATAATCATTTGCAAGAACCAAATTGCTCTATGTAATTATCTAATGAGTCCGTTAACATCAATTGATCATCTGCAAACAGGACTGTATTTTTAACTTTATTTTTAAGCGTATAATGGTGCACTACTTTACTCTGCAAAGTCGTTACGACGTCGTCTACGTATAGGTTAAATAATGTGGGTGATAAAGGACACCGTTGTCTCACTCCTTGACAGATGTTTCTCGCAAACGGATTTCCTCTTTGCACTTTGCTTTTGTTCTGTGTGTACATACTTTGAATTACCCTTATTAGATTCTGGGGAATACCAATCTTTTCTAAAATTTCCCATGATTGAACTCTGTTAACGTTATCAAAAGGTTTCTCATGTTCAGTAAAGGCTATGTGTATGGGATGATTGTATTTCCTGTATTTTTTCAATACCTTGGCAAACTGGAAAAACACTAAGCAAGGCCTTTCTATCCGAAACCCATTCTGTTCTTCAGTAAGAAACGTTTCGAAAATTAAATTTAGTCTATTGTTATTAGTTTTGCTCGTATTTAGTATCCGGAGTTCAGAATACTAATATCTCGATAGTTGTCATATTTTCTGCGATCTCCTCTTTTTAAATAATGAGATAAAAACTGTTGTTTGACAAACCTCTGGTGACGGCCGGTGTGGCCGAGCGGTTCTAGGCGCTTGAGTCTGCCACCGCGCAACCGCTACGGTCACAGGTTGGAATCCTGCCTCGGGCATGGATGAGTGTGATGTCCTTAGGTCAGTTTGGTTTAAGTAGTTCAAAGTTCAAGGGGCCTGATGACCTCAGATGTGAAGTCCCATAGTGCTCAGAACCATTTGAACAAACCTCTGGTATGTTTCTCTATTTCCAACAAGTAATTACAAAATTCAGTAGTTTTTTGACTAATGTTTCCGAAGCATAGTTTCATAATTCCACACTGAGGTTGACTTCGCTTTGGTATTTTCTCTTTTTTTTTTTTGTTTTCAACGCAACGATTTGTTCACCCGTTGATATAAGATCAACATGCTCTTTACCAACTGCAGTTTTCACATTTTCCACATCTTCCGTCCATAGATTCTGGAAATAATCCAGCTACTTATTTTGTGAAATGGGGTTAATTTGAACCATATCTTGTGCATCTTTATTAAGTTATTGCAGTATCCTAGAGGAAAAATTTTGTTTCCCATATGTGTCATGCTCCATTTCACTCAGAAAATGTTCCCAGTACTGTTGTATTATTTTTCTTGTCGATCTCCTGACCACTTCTGTGTGTCTCTTATACTCGATATTGTCTTCTTGTTTCTTTGACCGTGGATATTTCAGGTAGGCCTGTTCCTTACATTCAATGATGTTTGCTAGATCTTGGTTCCAGATTGGGAGTCTCCTTTTATTTTGTATTTCATCTTTTTCCCTATGGCTTCACCGCCAGCTACGTATATTCTTCTTACTATATCTTTCCATTCATCGTTAACGTTTTGTTTTTCTTGTACGTGTTTTATTACTTCATCTAAACGATTTGTTGTAGCAATCCAATGCTTGGATCTTACAGTAAATGTACTCTATAGACTTCTTCTAGTGTTTCTTTTATTACTGTGGTTTAATTGTTATACAGTGGGATAATTATTTTCGGCATTACCAGAAAATGGGCAATACTAGGCGCGCGGAGTGGCTGCGCGATTTGAGGCGCCATGTCACGGGATTGCGTTGCCCCTCCCGCCGGAGGTTCGAGTCCTCCCTCGGGCATGGGTGTGTGTGTGTTGTTCTTAGCATAAGTTAGCTTAAGTAGTGTGTCAGTCAAGGGACCGAAGACCTCAGCAGTCTCATCCCTTGGGAATTCACACACATCTGAACATTTGTTTTTGGTCAGTACTAATATTATACCCTCTGTAGATCATTATATCTTCTATAAACGGAATTGCTTTCTCATTTGCAACAAAGTAGTCTATTGTAGGTCTACTACCCCTAGCAATCAATGTAAATTTATGAATATCTTTCTTTTTTGAGTCATAAGGCCCCTGCGCCAACCTCTTCATCTCAGAGCAGCGCTTGTAACCTATGTCCCCAATTATTTTCTGAATGTATTCCACTCTCTGTCTTCCTCTACAGTTTTTTCCCTCTAGAGCTCCCTCTAGCACCATGGAAGTCAGTCCCTGATGTCTTAACAGATGTTCTATAATCCTGTCTCTTCTCCTTCTCCGTTTTCCCACATATTCCTTTCCTTTCCGTTCTGCGCAGAACCTCCTCATTCCTTACCTTATCAGTCCACCTAATTTTCAACATTAGTCTGTACCACCACATCTGAAATGCTTCGATTCTCTTCTGTTCCGATTTTCCCACAGTCCACATCTTTTGTCTCAGTTCAGTACAATGCTCTGCTCCGAATGTACATCTCAGAAATTCATTCCCCAAATTAAGGGCTATTTTTGATACTAGTAGAGTTCCCAGGCCAGACTAGGCCTTTTTGCCAGTGCTACCCTGCTTTTGATGTTCTCTTTCCTCCGTGCGTCATTGGTTATTTTGCTGCGTAGGCAGTAGAATTCCTTAACTTTACCGACTTCGTGACCATCAATCCTGATTGAAGGTTCTCGCTGGTCTCATTTCTGCTACTTCTCATTATTTCGTCTTTCTTCGCTTTACTCTCAATCCTTATTCTGGTTTCACTGACTATTCACTCCAGCCAGCAGATCATGTAATACTTATTCACTTTCACACGGGATAAGAATGTCATCAGCGAATCGTATTATTGATATCCTTTCACCTCGAATTTTAATTCTATTTATGGATATTCCTTTTGTTTCCATCATTGCCTCTTCGATATGAATATCCTTACGGTGGGAGGGAGGGGGGGGGGGGGCTGCTTGCTATTCGTAAGTTGTAGAAGGCAGAAAAAACTCTTAACTAATCTCCATTTTAGATTGTATCCACGTAGCCTCACTGTTGCCTTAATTGTATATTTACCTATCCTTTCCCATCAATTATTAAATATTGTTTTGGATATTTCATTAATCGTCGTCTGGATGCACTCGTAGGTTTCATGCGTTTCTGCTCTTTTTCTTCCTCTGGCGCATATACGTCATTTATATTCATCAGCTTCTACAATATCCTTAACCTTAAATATATCAATCTTTCATTTATGAACGTATACGATTGCAACAATTTTCTACGGGTAGTTTTGATCATAACTGCTATTTCTGCTCTTGCCCGTTCAAATGGTTAAAATGGCTCTGAGCACTACGGGACTTAACTTCTGAGGTCATCAGTCCCCTAGAACTTAGAATTACTTAAACCTAACTAACCTAAGGACATCACATACATCCATGCCCGAGGCAAGATTCGAGTCTGCGACCGTAGCGGTCGCGCAGTTCCAGACTGTAGCGCCTAGAACCGGTCGGCCACTCCGGCCGGCTCTTGCCCGTTTAGTTCTGCTTACTCATCATTATATAGCCGCTACTTCCTTTAGAGTTTCTTCTTTGTTTCTGATATTACAGTTATATCAATTTATGCAGTGTTTAATTCCCTTGTTAGTTGTTCCTCTTTAGTACCCATTCCTCTATCATTCCATGTCGCTATTTTCCACATTTTCCCATTCCTACTATTCTGAACCTTTTTCTTCGCTTTGGTCGTCATCAAAAGATCAGTCTGTGTTTCTACTTGATTTTTGTGAGTAATGTAGCAATCCCCTCGTTACAAGATTTCAATCTGTTACTAAAATGTAAACTTTCACGGCCGGAAATATCATGTCCATTATAATTATCCGGGCTGTTATACCGTGGTCGGTTGATGAATTCTGTGGTGATTCCCAACGTTTCGTGTCCGACTGCGGGAGACATCTTCAAGGGGGTCCGTAGCTTGATGGAAGGTCCAACACACACACTGGCTCGCTACTGACTGAATAGTGTCTCTCGGAAATGATGTCGCGTTTCCTTGAGGTATTGCCATTTGAGTTCCCGATGCATCTCCGCAACACACACACTGGCTCGCTACTGACTCGAGCCAGTGTGTGTGTTGGACCTTCCATCAAGCTACGGACCCCCTTGAAGATGTCTCCCGCAGTCGGACACGAAACGTTGGGAATCACCACAGAATTCATCAACCGACCACGGCATAACAGCCCGGATAATTATAATGGACAAGATTTCAATCTGTTGCCAGGGTAGCTAGCTGGCGCGGCTGCCATCTTTAGGTATCACAGAAGACCTGTAAACGTAGGCTTCCGCGGCCGTTGTCACAGTCAATAAAGTCCTTCTGGGTTTGAGGCCGCATTGTCAACTATAAAATTCCTACGTTTTCGCAACTGTTGGAAGGAGCCTTCCTCAGGATGTATTGGCGGCCGTAGTATTGTTCGGCAGTCAGCTTGAAGAGCTGGTTCTCCAAATTTCCTGAATAGTGTCTCTCGGAAATGATGTCGCGTTTCCTTGAGGTATTGCCATTTGAGTTCCCGATGCATCTCCGCAACACTAACATGTGGCTAGAGCAAGAAAGCACAGCAGATGGAAGAGACACGCACGGTGACGAATCTGAGTGGCATACAGTTTGATGATACAACCTTAAAGGTACTCAGCAGGGGTCTCAACTTTGCTGCGACCCCTAGAAACGCACCCATTTCAGGTTTCGTCAGTGCAGTAGAGCAAGTTGCAGCCACACTTCCACCTAATGTGGCAGAGGAAGTCCGCCGAGAGACCTGCAGGGCCCTCACCAAGGCCAGGCCGCCGAAATCGAACATCACAACCGAGGAGAGGCTTGCACTCAAGAAACTACGGGAAGACAACAGCATTGTGGTACTGCCAGCAGACAAAGGGAACTCCACTGTCATCCTGCAGCGAGTGGATTATGATGAGAAAGTACGCCAAGTTCTGGAGGACCCCGCATACAGAATTCTGGAGTGTGACCCCACGGACAAGGTGGCCAAGAAGACTAGTGCTCTCTTGAAGGAAACAGGGATGCCCGATAAGACCATCAGACAACTACGGGAAAAAGCGCCAGTGCCACCAAGCTGTATGGTCTGCCTAAAATACACAAGGAGGGTGTGCCCCTACGTCCTATTGTCAGTAATATTGGGGCACCTACGTACACAACAGCCAAGTACTTGAAAGGTCTACTGGCTCCATATGTGGGGAAATGTATTCACCACATCCGCAACTCAGAAGATTTCCTGCAACGCCTCAAGCATCTGCACATCACAGATTCGGACATCATGGTTAGTTTTGATGTGGTATCGCTGTTCACCAGAGTCCCACTAAAGGACTCACTAGAACTGATTGGAGAGAAATTTGATGGACCTATTCAGTCATACACTGACATCCACGTATTTCCTGTACAGAAACCAATATTACGAGCAAACTGAAGGTGTAGCTATGGGCAGCCCACTGTCCCCTGTGGTTGCCAACATGTTTATGGAGAGTTTTGAGGAGAGGGCATTGGAGACAGCCACATTTAAACCCACATGCTTCTTTAGGTATGTGGCTGACACCTTCGTGATCTGGCCACATGGGATGGACAGGCTCAATGAGTTTCTTGAACATCTTATCTCATGCCACCCTAATATCAAGTTCACCATGGAACTGGAGAAGAATGGCCAGCTGTCATTTCTGGATGTACTAGTCCAGAGGAAAGCAGATGGGTCAATTGGCCACAGTGTGTACCGAAAACCTACACACACTGATTTATATCAGCAGGCCAGCAGTTGTCACCACCCTGCACAGAAGAATGGGGTTCTGAAGACTTTGGTCCACAGAGCACGTGCCCTATCAGACCAAGAGAATCTACCCATAGAGATAGAACGTCTCAAAACAGTTTTCTCCAAGAATGGATACATGGACAGACAAATTGAGAGGGCACTCCGACCAGCCACTATACCACAGGTTCCTGAAGAAGACCAAGATGAAGCAAGGAAGGTGGCATATCTGTCCTATGCTGGCTCTATTTCTGCCAGAATCAGTAGGATCCTGCGTAAACACAATATCAAGTGTGTTTTCTGTCCATCCAACAAGATCGGGGGACTGCTGGGGAGGGTCAAAGACGACCTGGGGTTACGAAAACCAGGGATTTACAATATACCTTGTCAATGTGGCATGTCCTACATTGGCCAGACGACAAGAACCGTGGAGATCAGGTGCAAAGAACATCAGAGGCACACTAGATTAAGACAGGTGACTAAGTCAGCCATTGCTGAACACTGTCTACAACTAGATCATGACATGAAGTATGAGGATACCAAGATTCTAGCACAAACACCCAGATTTTGGGACAGTGTGATAAGAGAATCGATTGAGATTAAAATGGCTGACGATCTTATGAATCGTGACACAGGGTACCAGCTAAGCAGAGCCTGGGATCCGGCTCTGGAATTGTTAAAGGAGCAACGGGGCCAGCTGCAACACTACACAAACAGACAAACCAGAGACATGGAGATGGTAAACGAGCCCCTGACGGACTGCCAGGAGCACCAGACCGAAGATGGAACACCCAGAAGTGGGACTGGTGGGCGCGGACCGCAGAGGAAACATCCAGAGCCGCAGCAGACGAAAAACGGAGCGGCAACGCTCCAACAGGTCGTGGTGAGCGGGCGCGGACCGCAGGGGGAACGCCTGGTACCCCAGACCGTAGATGAAACCCCCAGGAGCGGGTTTGGTGGGCGCGGACCGCAGAGGGAACACCTAGAACCGCAGCGGACGGAAAACGGAGCAGCAACGCTCCAGCAGGTTACAGGGAATGGCCGCGGACCACAGAGGAAGCGCCTGCAGCCGTTGGTGGAGGGGGAAGGCCATAGGCATAAATACTGGACCAGGTCCACTCGAGGAGCAGTCTCAGGTCGCACCTGATGAAGGTCTCGAGCTACGTGACCGAAATATCGTGCAAGTACGACGCTGATATCCGGCAGAACACCCGACAACCCAAGATGTCATTAGATCGCCGGGAAAGCCTGAAGAGTTACAACATCCATGGTACTAGAAGGAGCTGTAAAGGGTAAAAACTGGAGGGGAAGACAGAGACTGGAATACATCCCACAGCTAACAGAGGACGGAGGATGTAAATGGTGCTCTAAGATGAAGTGGTTAGCGCATGAGGGGTATTCGTGTCGGGCTGCATCAAATCAGTCCACAAAATGCAGATAAGCCCCGATCAGCGTGTCGTGAGCACTCGTATTTGTGTGACCCGTACTTCAGAAACCTGCCGATGGGCTCAAAGGACTCTGAGCGCTATGGGACTTAACATCTGAGGTCATCAGTCCCCTAGAACTTAGAACTACTTAAACCTAACTAACCTAAGGACATCACACACATCCATGCCCGAGGCAGGATTCGAATCTGCGACCGTAGCGGTCGCGCGGTTCCTGCCGATGGAATCGATAAGATTTATATATGAGATATCTGTTTTTCCAGACATGTTAGAAAGAACAGACACCACACACATAATGAAACATCGACTAGAGCCTACCGCAGGACAGGCAATCGCCTGGTGCAAGACTTTTTAACTGGGGCCACTTCAGCGACTTGCTTTTCGATAGGGGTGAAATGAAGGCAACACATCAATCAGTCCGTGAGCGGAAAAAATCTTTCTGGGTTGGAATCGAACCCAGGGCCCTCAAATGCCATTCTGCCGTGCTGACCACTCAGCTATCTAAGTGGACACCAAAGTTGTAAATATACCGGCACTGACGGCAAATAATGAAACTTTCAGTGCGGAGGCATTCTTTGTTCGACTTATTGCGGGAATCAGGTGAGGCTGCGACCAGTGAGGACAATGGACAAGGAACACTGTGTATGCAGTGCGCGACATATTGAAATTTGGATTGGACGGGAAGCGTGCTCGGACAGCCGAAGTGGTTCACAAGACCGCTCACGATAAGCGGGAAATCCGCGTACGATTCCCGGTCTGGCACAAATTTTCACATGTCGCCACTGGATTTATTTCACTGCTGATTGCAGCTTATGTCGGAATTTCTCTTTTGTCAAGACACTGGTGCTTAAGGAGTAGACGTTGTATCGAAAATAACTATTTGCGCTTCACCGGAAGACTCTCGGAGTGCTTCGCGGTCGATGGTAAGTGTCAGAACTGGAACCCCCTCCCAGATACTCCGAACAGAGTCTTTTGCCCTACCAACACATCCTGTATTATTAGCCTGAAAAGTCGCTGGCTTTCATGTGAAATTACAGCCTGCCACATCTAGAAAACGAAAAGTATATAAAAAGCCTATGCTTTAGGTTGAAATTTCCGCTAAAACTTTTTACGCCTAATATTGTGTGTGTCATGTGGAATTGTGAAGGTTGACCTGTTCCTGGTGCCACATGTATTAACGTCCAGATTACATTCAGCTGCACCGGGCGAGGTGACGCAGTGGTTAGCACAATGGACTCGCATTCGGGAGGACGACGGTACAAACCCATCCTGACTTATGTTTCCCGTGGTTTCCCTAAATCGCTTCGGGCAAATGTCGGGATGATTCCTTTGAAAGAACACGGCCGACTTTCTTCCCCATCCTTCCCTAATCCGATAGGACAGATGACCTCGCTGTTTGGTCCCCTCCCCCAAATCAACCAACCAAACATTCAGCTGCAGTCATTACACTGCAGTCATTGCACTCATATGAGCATCGTCACCCGTATCTATGTTCTTCAACTGTCGAGGGATGAGAATGGTACATGAATTAATCACGAAAGTTTATAAATGCGCCCGACTTCAATACTGCATTGAGTCACGTGGGCTGCCGCGGCGGGTGGGGGGAGAGGGAGGCGGTGGGAGCGAGAGAGAGAGCATTTTCACTTATCCCCATCTAGACCCTCACTGGCAATCCTTTGAGCAGCTGACACTACACACTTTCCCACAAAGAGAGATGGTGATGTGGTGGACTGATAATCTTGGTTGGGTGGTCCGACTGTCCCTACCTCCTGTAGTCTTCTACGTCAAGTGATGAGGCAAAAGATTATGATCACACCCTTATACAGCAGTGATTTTGCCTGGCATGGAGTTGACAAGTCCTTCGTATATTTCCGGCACCAGGTGTCTATGTGCACGATAGAGCAATTTGTGGCTAGCGCTCGTAACCCTCCCAGATGTGTTTCATCGGGTGCTCATCACACGAATTGGGTGGCCATGAATGTGAGTTCACCATCAAGCTCCTCCAACCAATGTAGCACGATTCGGCAAGGACAGTTATCCTGCCTGGTTGCGACGGTCGGGGGCGTGTATTGAGGCTGCAAATGATTTTGCTGGCTGTCTCTCGTCGTCTAATGCAGGGATGATCTCTTACCCTTTCTAGTGCCAGACACGTGCGCGAAACACCTGTTAACCCTCCGTTGCAAGCGCGGATACACTCGCCATCCACGTGACTTTCCCGCTCAATTTTTTCTGACAGGGCAAGATTAAGATTGCGCCATTTTCAGTACCTTTCTGTTAACTCTCCCGCAGTTAGCTCCAATCACTGTTGGCTTTCAGTTACGGAAGATACATTGTTTATGAAACGTTATTATAGTCTGGAGGACACCAGTCATCCGCGCGAGCTCTGCTGCCACAATCTGTAACAAAGTAAGTCTGTATTACTTTATTGCTTTCCTAGTTTCAATCGATCTTTCACGTGGGAAATTTGGACTTATTGAAACTGACTGCAGTTACCTTCCGTGTTACCTAGTATTCTCTTTATTTTTAGATTGTGGAAGAAATGCCAAAATCGAAAAAACCTCGGACAGAGTTTAGTAGAGATCGTAATGTATGGCTGGAATGGTTCAATGAGCTGAGTGATGAAGATGCGCACAGTCATAGCGCTGACTCAGAGACTGAGGACTCTTCATGAAAACGGTCAAGATTCAGGAACAGAACAAGAAGTGCCAGAGAATGACGAAAATGAGTCACAGGAAGAAGTAACTCAAGAGGATTCATTTCTTTTAGGGAAGGATGGAATAACTAAACAGAGGAAAAATAAATATCCTGCCATTGTTACAAGAGATCTTGTAATATTATTACGCATTTGCCTGGACCAAAAAATCAAGCTCATATAAAAAAAGACATAAATAGAAATTCTGAATTTGTTCTTGGACGAAAGCATAATAAGCATTATCGCAACATACACTAGTATATCCATCAGTGAAGGTCATGGTAACCTCTCTAGGGAGAGGGACGCTAAAGAAACAGATACGATAGATATCAGAGCTTTCATTGGTTTGCTATATCTGTGGGGATCTTTGAGATGTTCTAGGTAGAGTATATCGAAATTGTGGGGTAACTCAAACGCAAACGGACTTGAATCATTTTATTTATGCATAAGTGAAAACCGATTCACATTTCTATTGATAATAGGTTTCTTAGGTTTCTTAGGTTTGATAATATCCGTGATAGAGGTGTTCGCAGAGAGACTGACAAGTTGGCTCCTATCAGATAGGTACTTGAACTATTCACGAATAATTGCCAAAAATATTTTTCACCTAGTGAATATCTTACTGTCGACGAACAGCTTTTGGCATTTAGAGGAAACTGTCCATCCATTCAGGCAATATATCCCTAGCAAACCAGCAAAGTAGGGTTAAAAATGTTTGCTTGGTTGATGTAAAAACAGCTTACACTTTGAATTTAGAACCGTACGTCGGTAAACAACCAGAGGTACCATGTAGTGCCAATAATTCAGCTGAAGATATTGTTCTTCGAATGGTCGAACAGTTTCAAACGTTATAATATATTATACTGTGTACGAATATTAAATGTATTATATTTAGATTTAATAAAAAATCATAAAATCAGTCATAAAAACCGTTCAAAGTATACAAATAGACCGCTTGCTTTGTGGATGACACCTGTCATCCGCGCAAGTGACCATGTCACGAATTTTCGCTCGAGTAACGGAGGGTAAAAGTGCAAAGACCAGATCAGAGCTCGAGAATGTTCTATATGTGGTCTCTTTTATAGATGAGCTACATTTTGCTAGAATTCTCCCACGAAAATGAAGTCGGCCGTTAATCTTCCCTACTACTGACCTTACGTGTTCGTTCCATTTCATATCGCTTTGCAGCATTACACCTAGATATTTTATTGAAGTATTTAGGTCAAACAACAAACCTCTAATATTGTATTCGAATGAAATGAAACTCTATGGTTCTCTGTGATGTGTTTATACAGACGAAGAGAGGAATGAAAATTCATACTAAGGCCTGAATTCGAACCTGGGTCTACTGCTCACCAGGTAGATATGCTAACCACTACGCCTACCTGACGCCGTGACTTTCCAGAAGTGCGTGGACTGAGGAGCGAGGCGTGCTAGGGTAGTCCGTGCAGCTGGGTAGGGTCACAGTGCCATGGTGGTGTAGTGGTCAGCGCATCTTGAAGTTTTTCGTACATTTAGAGCAAACAGTAAAGGCAAGCTAAATAATGGTTCAATGCTGCAAAAACGTATTGCCTTCCATCCTGACATGGCGACTTGTTTTCAACTCTTTCAGTTACTTCTCAACGCAAGAGATGCCTATTTCTATGTCCTCGATACGGGAATCTGCGCGATGGTCAAACGACAGGAAGTCTGTGAGGTTATCATGCCTGAATGGTTTTTAAACACGGACTCTAAAAATTAAACTTTTCTTTTCCTGTCTTCTTCTGCCCAACGAGACTGGGCAAATAACGACTCAATATGCCTTCGACCCACTTACGGATTTTATATAGCACTAGAATTTCTCGAATTCTTTAGCTACGACGGTGGAAGTTTTTATACGCTTCGCGCGTCGATCATTTACAAATGCACGAACTTAATTAACTTTTCCTGTCTAGTTTTGCGCGTTCTTTTTTGAATCGAGAGTGCAACAGTCTCTGCTTCGTTAGCATTTTCCGAATTTTGTTACTAAACTGCTGTGGGTCTTTTCCGTCGCTACAAAGTACTCCAAAGCGCGATTTACAATCATTCTAAACAGCGACCTCTACGTCCATTTCATTGGAAATAAACGATGACCAGATATAGCCCAAGTAGGAGGCAACATCTGCTCTTGCTAACATAAAAACTCTGGTAGCCCTCAGTTTAAACTGGTAACCGTAATTCCTCTACGTCCGTGTTATCGGAAGTAACCGATGTCTAGCTAATAACTGCTTACTTGCTCTTTCCAGCATCAAAACTCTCCGAGCCTTCTTGACTGCTTTATGAACTTTGGTAACGATGGTCGCTATGGTGACGTTATCAATAATCTTTTTCTCTTTACTAACATTGTCGATAAGGTCAGATCTGTTTGTTACCAGGGCGTGGCGTGGGAACGTCCTTCTTTTTTAAAAAAAATTATAAATCAGAACGTATTAGAGATATCAATTTAACTATTTTTTCTTTAAAAAGAGTAACATCTGAAGTTTTGGTCCATTAAGTTTTGAAAATTGTATCTTGAAGGTGGCCTCCAGTCTGCTCAATGCATTTGGAGAGTCGAAATCGGAATGTCTCAGTCGATGTTGGCAACAGCAACACGAATATTGTTTCGTAGTTCACCCAGGGTGTGCGGACGATTGGTGTACTCCAGAGATTTGAGATAGCACCATAAGAAAAAGTCGCGTGGCGTTAAATCTGGCGAGAGATGAGAAGATCAGGGAAGTATTGGCGCAACATGGTTATCGATGTTCGTGCCGTGTGAGCTGTGGTGCCATCTTGTTGGAATCAGACATCACCCACAACCATTCCTTCAAGTTCTGGAAGAAAAAAACTGTTCAATCATCTGAACATAACGTTCAGAAGTGACCGTCACTGCCTTAGCGTCCTCTTCGGAAAACCATGGAAACACCAAACAGTAGCACGTTCTGTATACAGGGGCTACTCCTGAAGTTCTTGGAGGTTCGTACCCCTCTAGTACCGCATATTTTGTTCATTCACGCAGCCAGACAAATGAAAATGTGCCTCGTCGCTGAAGAACCCCAAGGCGTCGTGAGGCAGCTCATCGATCAAGGCCTTACACGCATTTTTTCGTGAAACAAAATCACGTGGATGAAGTGTGTGCGCCACTGACAGTTTATTCGTCTCACTGTGCGTTCAGAAACTGTAAGAGCAGCTGCATGTTTGAGTGCAGATCACTTGGGGGAATTTAAAATCGACATCCTTAGCCTCTCGATGTTTTCAGACGCTATGGTGATTCTTGTAGGTCCTGGTTTCTTTTTCTGCACACTTCCAATATCCATAAAGGTGTCTACCCACATGACATTTTCCATCAAAGACACGACCTGCAGGTGCGATGTTGAACTCTTTCCTGAATGCACACTGAGTTCTGATGACGTTTGTCCATTCGAAAAGTAGGCCGCAACGGCGAACGCGGTCTCCCGTCTTGCCCAACGCATTATCGCTACTACATCAACCTTAAAAAAAAAATTAAGTCTCGCGCCTTTAATTGCACTGAAACCCACGCCACAATGAGTAACAGCCGCTGTGTGCCGCGCATTTCAAATAAGGTAGTTCCCACGTAGCACTAGCTGTGATGATAGTTAAACATCGAGTTATCTGTCTGCTTCCAACCATGCCCATGGTGGGGCTCGAGCACCCACATACAGAATCTAGTGGGTGCGCCGCACCCACGAAATTTTTAGTCTGATAAAAACAAGATAAAATAAATATTGGAACACTGAGATGGAAGTTAAAATTTCTGACCTCTAAAACATATCTGTTTGTTTCAGATGTCTTTGTGTGAGGACAACCAAGCAACACACTTCCCCGACCCTTGCCTTTTTCTGCCCAAGTCAAAGGTACCCCCCAGAATAACAGTCGTGCTATACTGTGAATGGATTCCCATTTTTTTGGCTTGCTTTCATACGCCCACTCCATCCATCAACAACTGTTTTAAAGTATCTACTTGCCAGTATTGAGTAATAATAAATAATAATTCGAGATACAATGAAGCTGACTGTTACAGACTACCTCAACAGTTTTTTAACGTAACTGCGGTATTTTTTAAGATTTCGTGAAGCTGTTTTTACTTAATATGAATTGTTATCGTTTTGTTTGTTGTGACAGTAGCTTTGTGGGACGGGACATGTATATTTCTACTGTCTATTGTCAAACCATAATTTATGAAAGATGTTTATATTTTATTAATAGGATTAAGTAGGAATAACTAATATTTGTCGTTTTGGAAATAATTGTGGTAGCAGGGAATGTCTGCACCAAAGTATTGTTGGCGGGAGAGACTGCACATTGATATAATTTTAAAAAGGGCAGGAGAGACTGCGTATGGATACATTTTAAGAAAAGAGCGGGAAAGACCGCGCGTTGATACATTTTGTAATGGTAGCAGGAATTGTCTGCACCAGAAAGCATTGTTGGTGGGAGAGACCGCACTTTAATGTTCGTAGGAAGTCAGTAGTGAGCGAGATGTGAAGCGAGTCGGTAGCAGGTATGAAGCGAGAGGTTGAGAGGAGCGGTGTGCCTGCCAGCCACCAGCTATGATTTACAAGATATTATAAACGGATGTACAGAGACATCAGCTAACTATTGTCATAAGAGGAACTAATATTATTGAATTGTTATTATTATTATTATTTTTTTTTTTTTTGTGTAAGTCAAGACTACTGAAGATATGTTTGCGCAATGCTAGTTGTAAGATTATTGTAAAAATTAAGTCCCATTTGAACGTTCGTAAAATCATCTCATTACCAACAATATATACTTGAAGAATCGTTTTCAGAATATAATTAATTTTTGCTAGCAATATTGCATTACTGAATATAATCCGTCCCAAAAACCGTCAACGTAAAACTTTGCTACATTTTATTGTTGTCAAGAAAAAGTTTAACTATGAATTACGTAACTTCAGTCAAATTAATTAAAAATAACGTCAGCTTTACTATTGAAGAATAACGTCAGCTTTGTTAATAAATACAGCCACTTATTATGACAGCCCACCAGTAGCTAATAGAGTATAGTAAAACAGAGTAATTATATTCATGTTGCAGTTCGATGTAGCAGTTAGATGGCGATCCAGTAACAGTGAAAAAGGTAAGGAACAGTTTTGGGTTATTGCAGGTAACGACTGAGGGCCACGACGACGACACATTCTATGTTACGACGAAATAATCAGCAAATCACTTTTAATAAGCAGCATTTAAATTTGTATGCGAAGCTTGCACTTATTATTATTGAGAAAGAGAATAAATTTCAAAGGGAAGATTTCATTTGTTATTATTAAGTAAGAGATAGAAAGCCTAAGGGAAGGTTTCATAGGTTATTGTAGAAGAGAAGGTTGCGTAACAAAAGAGATATAGAGGAGACGGAAAGGTTTCAACGGGAAGCGTGAAACAAAATCTCTTCGCTGGGCAAAAATTTTCGCAGTCGTTTATGTTACGACTCTGGGTCAGCGGCTTCGTCCAAGTATATCTCAATCCGAGTTTGATATCAGTTCTGTTGCTTGTCCTGTTCTACCGACTGAGCTAAGGCAGTCAACGTATGCTTGTAGCACCGGTATATTTTACTTTATCACAGCACAAATCTTTACGACAGGAGCAGTGTTCATAAAAGATTATAAATGAAAGGTGATCATTAAAAGAATCGAGACTCCGCAGAAAACGTATGCTACATTCCGTCACTGATATGCTCCCGTAGAGATTTTGGAAAATCGGCGCTCATGCTTCCAGCCCGCATTCAGTACAACAGGTGCAGGTAACGACTTCAAAATAACAAAAGTATTATTTCACTCACTCTGCACGAATGTATTTTCCGAAGAGTCAGGGTGTCGCTAATGACAATCTACGGAATATATATTACTGTTGTCATTTGGAATGCAAAACAAGATTTAAACTCCTGCAGATGGAGTACTGGTGTTTCGTTAGAGACTAATCCGTAACGAGCTTTATGAGTTTGCTGCCAAGGAGGCGGAGGTTGCAAGTGACCGGGCTAGAAATTCGGTACTTTGCTAACTACAAGTAATTAGGCCGGACATTCACAACTTTGCTAACTACAAGTAATCAGGGTGGACATTCGCTACTTGGCCAACTACAACTTTGAAAGCGCTGTGCAACTTGTGAACCAGTGAAAAGGCCGGCGGCGGGGAGCGGATGTGGCCGCCCTGCTTGGAATCCAATTGAAAAGGAGCTCCTCCAAAAGTTCTCCGGACATGCGGACTCCAGCCGACAGACTGTGGCGAATCGAAGACTCTTAGCAAAGCTGCAATCTCCCTTGGAATGCTCACGACCATCCGGCGTGGGCTACAGCTGCCGAAGAGCTTGATTACGTCCACTGGAGGCAGAATGCTGTCGGCAGTGTAACGAGTACTTCTCCTCCATCTCTCCCATTCATCTTTGCTATTACCGTCTTGTAGAGGCGAAGATACAGTTAAGACGTTGTTGTCTGGCTTTCTTGTTTATCAAGAAAGTTTAACTTCGAAACATCTTTGCCCTTATTTTTCTTCTTGGTACGTAAAGCAGTCTTGAACGCTGTAAAGGCATCTCTTAAGGGTATTCGTTAATGTTGTTGTTGTGGTCTTCAGTCCAGAGACTGGTTTGATGCAGCTCCCCATGCTACTCTATCCTGTGCAAGGTTCTTCATCTCCCAGTACCTACTGCAACCGACATCCTTCTGAATCTGTTTAGGGTATTCATCTCTTGGTCTGCCTCTACGATTTTTACCAAATGTTCAAACGTTCAAATGTGTGTGAAATCTTGTGCAACTTAACTGCTAAGGTCAGCAGTCCCTAAACTTACACACTACTTAACCTAAATTATTCTAAGGAAAAAAAAAACACACTCATGCCCGAGGGAGGACTTGAAACTCCGCGGGGGCCAGCCGCACAGTCCACGACGATTTCTTTTTTACCCTCCACGCTGCCCTCCGATATTAAATTGGTGATCCCTTGATGCCTCAGAAC
The DNA here is from genome assembly GCF_023864345.2 of Schistocerca serialis cubense. Classification (NCBI taxonomy): domain Eukaryota; kingdom Metazoa; phylum Arthropoda; class Insecta; order Orthoptera; family Acrididae; genus Schistocerca; species Schistocerca serialis. The sequence goes on from NC_064645.1 coordinate 149,891,031, forward strand.
ATGCTCTACCAACCGAGCCCTTCTTCTAGTCAAGTAGTGCCTCAAATTTCTCTTATCTCCAATTCTACTCGATACTTCCTCATTAGTTATGTGATCTACGCATCTAATCTTCAGCATTCTTCTGTAGCACCACATTTCGAAAGCTTCTATTCTCTTCTTGTCTAAACTATTTATCGACTATGTTTCACTTCCATACATGGCTACTACATTCCATACAAATACGTTCAGAAACGACTTCCTGACACTTAAATCTACACTCGATGTTAGCAAATTTCTCTTCTTCAGAAATGCTTCCCTTGCCATTGCCAGTCTACATTTGATATCCTCTCTACTTCGACCATCATCAGTTATTTGCTCCCCAAACAGCAAAACTCATTTACTACTTTAAGTGTCTCATTTCCTTATCTAATCCACGGAGCATCACCTGATTTAGTTAGACTACATTCCATTATTCTCGCTTTGATTTTGTTGATGCTCATCTTATATCCTCCTTTCAAGATACTGTCCATTCCGTTCAGCTGCTCTTCCATATCCTTTGCTGTCTCTGACAGAATTACAATGTCATCTGCGAACCTCGAAGTTTTTATTGCTTCTACATGAATTTTAATTCCTACTCAAAATTTTTCTTTTGTTTCCTTTACTGCTTGCCCAATATACAGATTGAATAACATCGGGTAGAGGCTACAACCCTGTCTCACTCCCTTCCCAACCACCGCTTCCCTTTCATGCCCCTCGACTCGTATAACTGCCATATGGTTTCTGTACAAATAGTAAATAGCCTCTCACTCCCTGTATTTTACCCCTGCCACCTTCAGAATTTGAAAGAGAATATTCCAGTCAGCATTGTCAAAACCTTTCTCTAAGTCTACAAATGCTAGAAATGTAGGTTTGCCTTTCCTTAATCTTTCTTCTAAGATAAGTTGTAAGGTCAGTATTGCCTCACATGTTCCAATATTTCTACGGAATCCAAACTGATCTTCCCCGAGGCTGGCTTCCACCAGTTTTTCCATTCGTCTGTAAAGAATTCGTGTTAGTATTTTGCATCTGTGACTTATTAAACTGATAGTTCGGTAATTTTCACATCTGTCAACACATGCTTTCTTTGAGATGGGAATTATTATATTCTTCTTGAAGTCTGAGGGTATTTCGCCTGTCTCATACATCGTGCTCACCAGATGGTAGAATTTTGTCAGGATTCGCTCTCCCAAGGCCGTCAGTAATTCTAATGGAATGTTGTCTACTCCCGGGGCCTTGTTTCGACTTAGGTCTTTCAGTGCTCTGTCAAACTCTTCACGCAGTATCATATCTCCCATTTCATCTTCATCTACATCCTCTTCCATTTCCATAATACTGTCCTCAAGTACATCGCCCTTGTATAGACCCTCTATATACTCCTTCCACCTTTCTACTTTCCCTTCTTTGCTTAGAACTGGGTTTCCATCTGAGCTCTTGATATTCATACAAGAAGTTCTCTTTTCTCCAAAGGTCTCTTTAATTTTCCTGTAGGCAGATCTATCTTACCCCGAGTGAAATACGCCTCTACACCCTTACATTTGTTCTCTAGCCATCCATGCTTAGCCATTTTGCACTTAATGTTGATCTCATTTTTTACAGGTTTGTATTCCCTTTTGCCTGCTTCATTTACTGCATTCTTATATTTTCTCCTTTCATCAATTTATTAATATTTCTTCCTTTACCCAAGGATTCTACTAGCCCACTTCTTTTTACCTACTTGATCTTCTGATGCCTTCACTACTTCATCCCTCAGAGCTACCCATTCTTGTTCTACTGTACTTCTTTCCCACATTCCTGTCAATTGTTCCCTTATGCTCTCCCTGAAACTCTGTACAACCTCTGGTTTAGTTAATTTATCCAGGTCCCATCTCCTTAAATTCCCACCTTTTTACAGTTTCTTCAGTTTTAATCTAAAGTTCATAACCAACAGATTGTGGTCAGAGTTCACATCTGCCCCTGGAAATGTCCTACAATTTAAAACCTGGTTCCTAAACCTCTCCCTTACCATTATATAATCGATCTGATACCTTCTAGTATCTCCAGGATTCTTCCATGTATACAACCTTCTTTTATCATTCTTGAACCAAGTGTTAGCTATGATTAAGTTATGCTCTGTGCAAAATTCTACCAGACGGCTTCCTCTTTCATTTCTTAGCCCCAATCCATATTCACCTACTATGGTTTCTTCTCTCCCTTTTCCTACTCTCGAATTCCGGTCAACCGTGACTACTAAATTTTCGTCTCCCTTCACTACCTGAATAATTTTGTTTTATCTCATCATACAATTCATCAGTTTCTTAATCATCTGCAGAGCTAAAACTTCCTGGCAGATTAAAACTGTGTGCCGGACCGATATTCGAACTCGGGACATTTGCCTTTCGCGGGCAAGTGCTCTACCAAGTGAGCTACCCAAGCACTACTCATGCCTCGTCCTCACAGCTTTACTTCCGCCAGTACCTCGTCTCCTACCTTCCAAACTTCACAGACGCTCTCTTGCGAACCATGCAGAAGGAGCACTCCTGAAAGAAAGGATATTGCGGAGACATGGCTTAGCCACAGCCTGGGGTATGTTTCCAGAATGAGATTTTCACTCTGCAGCGGATTGTGCGCTGATATGAAACTGCCTGGCAGATTAAAACTGTATGTCGGACCGAGACTCGAACTCGGGACCTGCAGAGCTAGTTGGCATATTGAAACTTCCCCTTTGAACAATTATACAAGACTGTGCTTGTTCGTTCCAGTTCCAAATAGTATTTTTTCCAGTGAGAGAACAAAGTTTTGGTGTAACAAGAATTTGCATATTCAGAAAACGACGGTAAAAATTTACGAGACCTAGAAAACTGCGGACTTGTTTTTTTGTGGATGGAACTGGAATGGCTCTGATTGCTTCTAACTTTTCAGGATCCGGCTGAATGCCTTCAGAAGAAATAATATGTCCCAAAAACTTCACCTTTGTCCTACCGAATTCAGACTTTTCCAAGTTAACTGTAATTCCAGATTCTGCAAAAATACGTAACAATCTGTTGATGATGCGATTATGTAGTTCCCATGAAGCTTCTGCTATTAGAATATCGTCCACATATAAGGTGATATGACGTTTTAAGAACTCAGGTAATATGGAATTTAGCCCGCGAATGAATGCTGCTGAAGAAATGTTCAAACCAAAGGGAAGTTTCCGAAACTGATAACAAACGCCGAAACAAAGGAAAGCTGTGTATTTTCTACATTCTGGATGAAGTTCGATCTGATAAAAGCTGGATCTGAGATCAATGGAAGACAACACTTTTACACCATTAAAATTTTGAAGAAGTTCTTCCAACGTTTGCTGCCTGTCTGTTCAGGAATAATGATCGTATTGATTTGTCTCGAATCTAAGACAAGCCTGATCGATCCATTTTTCTTCTCAACAACATGTAATGGATTGTTGTATGAGCTTACTGCAGGCTCAATAATGCCCTCGTCGAGCATAGATTGTATTTCTGTTCTAACACGGTCCCTATAATGCGCCGGAATTACGTATGGTCTAAGACAAAATTTAGTATGCTCACGAACACGAAATTGCTATTGAAATCCCTTGATTGTTCCTGATTTGTGAGTAAAAACTGTGGAATGTGCTTGTAAAATCTCAAAAAGGTCCTGCCTATCAGTGTCATTACAATTCTCAATTGTTTGAATTTTATTCTGAATTAACTCATTAATTTCAAATATGCCGTCGATGTCATCCCTGTCAGTACTTGCAGAGTGATTGTTAGTGTCTAGTTCCGTAGAAAATTCCGAACTGTTGTCTAACAGAACGTAAAGCCGATTAATTTCCTCATCATGGTTTGAGAGCCAGTCTTCAAATATCAAAGCTATTGACTTACCTTCTTTCTCTAAACTTATTTCAGCATCGTGAAAGCTTAAGACTTTTTGAATTTGTAGTGTTGGGCAGCGGCAGCTGGATGTGAACAGCGCGTAGCGTTGTGCAGTTGGAGGTGAGCCGCCAGCAGTGGTGGATGTGGGGAGAGAGATGGCGCAGTTTTGAAATTTGTCATGAACTGCTAGATTTATATATGATGATATCAAGGTAAATACATTGTTTGTTCTCTATTAATATCTTTCATTTGCTAACTATCCCTATCAGTAGTTAGTGCCTTCAGTAGTTTGAATCTTTTATTTAGCTGGCAGTAGTAGCGCTCGCTGTATTGCAGTAACTTGAGTAGCGAAGATTTTTGTGAGGTAAGTGATTTGTGAAACGTATAGGTTAATGTTAGTCAGGGCCATTCTTTCGTAGGGATTTTTTGAAAGTCAGATTGCGTTGCGCTAAAAAAATATTGTGTGTCAGGTTAAGCACAGTCTTGTATAATTGTTCAAAGGGGAAGTTTCAATGTAAACTTGTACTACTGTACTAGATAAATTATGTCATTTTATGTTCATAACATGGTTGTTTCCTTGTTGAATTTCAGTGTTCAATTACAAAAACGGCAATGAAATTCATATACTATGAAAGCCAGCCAAAAGGTTCTATTCGAGTCATGTGATGGTTGTGACGTCACTGGCTAGCTCTCTGGTCGTACTGTCGTAAAGCTGTCACAGAGATGTCCTGTTTCGCAATTTACGTTTTGGAAAATGGATTACAAATGGTATTTAGTACCACATCGTACGAATACAGCCATAAAAACTCTTGACAAATTGTTTTTGAGTGTTTCGGACAATGAGAATGTGAAACGTCCCCTTTGAACAATTATACATGACTGTGCTTAAACTGACACACAATATTTTGTTAGCGCAACGCAATCTGACTTTCAAAATTCCCTACAAAAGAGTGGCCCTGACTAACATTAAACTATACCTTTCACAAATCACTTACCTCACAAAAATCTTCGCTGCTCAAGCTAATGCAATACAGCGAGCGCCACTACTGCCAGCTAAATAGAAGATTCAAACTATGGAAGGCACTAACTACTGATAGGGATAGTTAGCAAATGAAAGATATTAATAGAGAACAAACAATGTATTTACCTTGATATCATCATATATAAATATAGCAGTTCATGACAAATTTCAAAACTCCGCCATCTCTCTCCCTACATCCACCACTGCTGGCAGCTCACCTCCAACTGCGCAATGCTACGCGCTGTTCACATCCAGCTGCCGCTGCCCAACACTACAATGGCGAGTATTACAACAATGCAAAGCAGCCACAGACTGCACACAGCACAGCCAGTGATTTTCATACAGAGGTGGCGTTACCAATAAAAAAACCTAAACAGCCTACTTACATAGCCCCCATGCTCCCCACAAAAAAATTTTACAAATTGGATTGGGCAGTGGCCAATACAGATTTGAAAAAAATTTTTCATAACTACAATAACAAAGAAATCAAATGCACACACTTATTGATACAATGTTAGTCAAAAGGTAAAAATTTCTCACAGTCCATAAAGACAGTCCAGATTGTTCATCACAGTAAAAATGCAGAGTTTTTCTCAAAGTCTGAGCAGTAAAAGAAAATGCACACAGAAGTAGTGGATTTCCATGCAGTCTTGAAGAAGTAGTGTTGTCCTTCCAACGGAAAGACAGAGCTGACTGTTGACATGCATACAGGTAATGGGCCACAACAGAGCAAACCCACAACAGAGTCAGTCGAAATTTTGAAGAGTATTGGTAGGTAGGTCATCACAGAGCAGACCCACTGTGGTCCTGGTAGAAATAATGGTATTGGTGGGCCACCAGAGGTGCAGACCCACTGCAGTCCTTGTAGAAATAATGGTATTGATGGGTCATCAAAGATGTAGACCCACTGTAGTCCTTGTAGAGATAGCCAGCAGCCATCTGTTGTGACTGTGCAGGTGCACAATCACCATTGAAGAGTCTTGCGGATAATATAGCAAGTCCATAAATCACCACTTGTGCACTCACAAAGTTTTTGGAATTGTCCTTAGAACCAACAATGCTGTTATCCAGTCCCTTGCTGAATTATTAACACACTTGCAAACACTAACAGTCCCTACTTCTCACATATTGTCCATATACTATGACCAACAGAAACGTGTGCAGTGAAATGTAACTTACAAGTTAATAATAAGATGAACTGGTGTCAATTACAATTTTATAACATGAGAATACAATTACAAAGGTACAAAATACATCATTAAAGAACATAACAATACAGATAACATTTGTAGTAAAACAGGCGTTACAAAAGAATAGAAATAGACATATACGTCAGTGTTACAGGAATTATGACATGAGTACATACATAAAAGATCAGAATAACTCTCGAAACATCAACTTCACACATGAGCATTAACACAAAACAGAATAAATAATGTCTAAACATCTTTACAAAGTAAATAACACATTATTAATGCCAATTGTATTTGAGGATAACAGTATTCCTCATCATAGTGAATGTAACTTAGTATTAGAAGAGAAAAAAGTTCTATGAAACAGTACACAGAGACAGGAAGAAAACAAATACACAAGGGTACACAAACATATAGTGGGATAACACAAAAGGGAAAGGACAGGGTTTGTTTTACTGCAGTATTTTGCATGGAGATCTCCCTTTGTTCATCATTATTCCCAAAAAGTCCTATCTAAGCCTGCTTTCTGTATTCTGTTCATATTTCTTTCAAAATAATTATTTCTGATTGTACAATACTCATTTGGGCCCAAATCTTTTTTTATATAACTTCGCAATGCATTCTTTACCTATTCTCCATAGTCAGTTTCTTATACAGTCTACCCCCTCTTAAGCTAACTTAAATCTACTGAGCTCAGATGCTAAACTAAGGGACGAGGCAATGCAGCAGCACATAAAACAATTAATATAAACAGCAATAAACAGAATGGAAAATCGCAAAGCAAGCTACAGTAAATCTAAATTACCAAGCAATTCACATTACAACTAATATGAGGCAATGCGCAGCAAACAAAAAAATAAATCTGGCTTAGCAGAGTAACACAAATTAAAGTTCAGTAGCACTATGCCTGGCAAACAGCAGCTTATATCTAAACATGACATAGCTCAAGCAGAAAAAATAGTACACTAAAGATAACAATGCAGATAAGGGAAATGTATAATCACATCTTAATGTCTAAGTAATTAAAGTGGTGCACCACAACAACTTATTGTAAAAGAAATATTACCATGTACTTGAAAAGAATATTATGTATGCAGTTACTGTTACTAGTCCCTTCTTATTGTTCTTTCCTCTCCAAGTGCTCCTTTTTTGAAGAATGTGGATCACAAAATTATTATTTAATAGATCTGTTGACAGAAAGTGTTCACATTAGCAAATGCATTTAATTTTATTTTATGAAACCAATGCTGCAACACAGCTGGAAACCAGATATTAAACAAAATGAGCAATCTCTTAACTACAAAGACAATAGATGTAAAATGTTTCTAATCATTTCATTAGGCATTTTATCAAATATCATAAATTACGAGCTCCACAGTATGCTTTCAACAAGGAAATGTCAATAGCGAGGACAATAGCCTCCCCTTTCTTTTTTTCTACCTGTGCCGCTGAAAGGCTAATGGCTTTTTTTCGGGCGGCTGTCGCCCAGGTGGGTGCCCGCGATGCATTACGTGCAGGTGGTCACTTAACTTTCTTACGGAAATATTTACGACAGCAGTTTCCGCTATAGTGACAGTCTCACATAAAAATATTTCACAGGTCAAGAATTAGCGTTGCAAATCTGTAGAAAGAAAATCCTATAAATATAAGTGTCCAAATAAAATATTCGTCAGCATTGTGATACAGTCACGCATTTACGCACATTTCATAACTCTTAAAGTACGATTCTTGGTTTCCAACATACTTCTTATTCCTCATATACGGTAGCATCATCTTATTGATCATAAACATATCTCAACAGAATAGTACACATCGTCATCGTAATAATAACATCATAACACCTCAGTCAAATCTCAAAAACGTCGTAGCTCTCTGTAATAATTTCAAAACCTAAAAAAAATTCTCTGCTCATTTCAATAGTGTCATCTACCTCAAACGTACTTTAAAATCATGCTCCCTTACCAAATATATCATTCAAAGCTCTCATAGTATCACAATGGTTCCGAAGAAATATGAACAGTTTACAAAGTACAGACAAAATACAGTTTCATAAGTGTGAAGTTACCCAACTGTGTATTGCGTAAACATGTGACACTGATGTAGTAAAAAAATGTTTATCTCTCAGTTAAATGATCAGCTAGCTGTGTAATTTGTGTGTTAGAGAAATATGGTACCGATGTGTATAGTTGTATAAGCAAATACCATATTAGCTAGGGCTCCTTGTGCTTGCCAAACACATGGTACACCAAGTAAGCGTGTACCCCCCTGAGGATTAATGTAATTATACCCTCAGGTGTTACAGATTACAGCAATGAAATGAAATGTATCACTGAAAACCTTTGTACCATTGTACTTCAAATATCTTTAAAAATAAATGTTTTAAGTACAAAATTAATCACTCAAAAGCGTGTCCTGTAGCACTAAATGTGCATCTTGCTGTAAGATAATTCTGTGGAAGTGTTGTACTTATCGTCCTCCGAAAGCTAAGTTCTGCAGAAGTCAATGTACTTACCTCATGATAAACAAAAGTGAAATGCTTTATGTATAGATATCTTAGTTATTACGCTTATTGCCATGATGAAGAAAGTACTGTGCTGTAACGTATTGTTGTGCTACGGAAAAGGCAATCTCATTGTAGCTATACCACAAAAGTTACTACTAAAACATGTTTTACTTTGCAGAATAAAACAGAAAACTGTGCAGATATAAAACAGAAACACTGCAAAAGCAACATTGTAAATTGTCACTCATTAGTAGCGTCGTGATAAAATCGTGTAGCTGTCATATAAACTAACCATTGTGCCATCTGGTATCTCACTGAAAGTACTTTAAATCCAGAATATATTTTCAAGTAAACCAAAATGTTGCATTAAAATCTCATTAGCAGTACTGGTAAATGTTCTAAGTATGTAAGCCTTATATTCGTTCCATAATCGTGCAACTAACAAGCAAGAATGTACACACACAATAACACTGTGGCGTCTGTTCACTATAACAATGCATTCGTCATTTCTGTTTAAATAAGTTCTCTTGGTTCTTGATTGGATATTTAACTTCAAACATTGTTGTATGTTAACAGATTCTAAGTCTGACAAAGCATACTAGAAATGTGAAGTGAAAAGTTTTATACCAAAGACTAAGTTAAAAAGCAGATTATCTTTCAATAAATGGTTTTACATGTGAAATGTGGTGTAAACCTTTACTCTTCCTAGTACTCAGAGTTTGAACTTGAATGCAATTGTCAGGCGGTATACGTCGGTAAAGAATATTGGAATTTTTCTCAAGGTTAGCGTCTATGTTATTTTTCTCTGAGCCAGCCGGCGCACGTGGGTGCCTGCGGCATGAGTCATTGTCTGTCTCTTTGTTGGCGCACGTTGTTATTGGGATTTGGAGACCTAACTTCTACAAATTCACGTTGTCGAAAGTGCCCTGCTCTGTTTGAATCCCGCCAGTTCTGATGCAATTCAGGTCTGTCGTTACGAATATATCGTCTGTCGTCATGTCGGTAGATTCCGTAGTTTCTTCCTTGTCCGTCACGTGGTGGAGAGTTTCTCCCTGAATCGTAGCTGTGCGCCGAACTGTTGCGTCTGAAGTTATTCTGCCTCCCTTGATAATAATTGTTTTGGTTCCCATATTGTCTGTTTCTCTGATTGTCTCTGTGATAGTCATTACTACGGAAATGCGATCTTTCTCTGTAACTATTATTACTCTGCCAGCGGTTGTCATATGGGTGGTGTCTGTTTTGGTCACGATTTGCGTTGTAAGAATAGCTTTTTCGTGTCCAGTTATTGTTTCTGTCATCACGGAATTGTGACGTATGTGACCTGTAGTGATTGTTTTCCTGTTTTCGCGTCCGGCGACTGTCTGTGTCAATTTCTAATTCTTGTAAGAGTCCTTGAAAAGCCTCAATGTCTTCTTTGCAACGTCCTGCTAAAATAATATGTCGTAAATATTCAGGTAATTTGATTAAGCAAATGCGGATGAGTTCTGAGGGGCTGTATGGGTTTGACAGGTATTGATTCTTGTGCAACATGTCTTCAAAATATTTCACAAGACTGGAGAATTCAGATTGTTCGAAATGTTTCATCATTATGATACCATGTTTTACTCGGTCTTGTGTGGCTTGAGACCAATATGCTGAGAGGAAGGCATGGTAAAATTCTCCTTCACTGTGGCAATCGTGAATGACCGATCGCATTCTTACAGCTGGTTCATTCTCTAAGTAGCCACACATAAATTCTAATCTGTGTTCCAACGACCAGTTGGGAGGAAAACAATGAGAGAATTGATGGAGCCATGCTTGTGGATGAATGTCGTTGCCAGAATTCTTAAATGTTTTCAATTTACGTGTAGTAATGAACAGCTTATAGTCAAAGTCATCATGTCGGCGAGTCACATATCGGTCATTGTTACGTCGTTTCGGCGGTTCCATTTCAAAATTCGGTGCACCTTGCCAATTTCTTTCATAACTTCCGAAATGCCCTGTGTTATTATTTTGCGGCTTTTCCGTATTTCTAAGTCCCTCTTCCCGTTTTGGAGCGCGAGTGTCCTCTGAAATACGTAATTCTTGTATTACCTGTGTCAGCTGATCGTGTACTTCCCGGATTTCTCTTTGGTGTTGTGTATTAATTTGATTCTGATTTTGTTTGAATTTCCTAATTTGTTCGTATTCTGCTTTGTCATTAAAGACTACCGGTCTTGCGTCAATCAGATTATCATCTACCTTTGTAGATAAATTAGTGAACTGATCCAAAAGTTCGGCTACTTTCTCCGATAGTGTACTTATTTCTTCAGCGTGTTTTTCTGAACCAAGTTTCAGAGTATCTACTGTGTCCTTAAAGTTTTCCTGAGTTTTTGCAAGTTGCGTAACCGAATCGGTAGATGCAACTGAGTCAAATTTAGCTTCCAAGGTCTCATGATTTTCATGAACAATAATTTGCAGTTCTTTTATGGCTGCTTCGTGATTCTGTAATGCATTTTCATGCCGCGAAAAAATAGGAAGAAAATGCTCACAAATTTGAGTTTTTACGTCATTACAGACTTTTTGACATTTCGATTCACTGTTATGTAACTCAGTAGTTAAATCTTCACGCGTTTGTTCAAGAGTTTGTTCCAATGAGTCTAACTTTTGAAGCTGTTGTTGTGTTTGTCTCTGATTTTGTTCCAGTGTGTCTAACTGTTGCTGTGTTTGTCTCTGGTGTTGTTCCATTGTGTCTAACTTTTCAAGCTTTTGTCCCATTTGTTGCATTAATTGTAATAACAATGCACTGGTGTCTGAAACATGTTCCTCAGTGCTTTTCGGCAGTGAAGTTGCACCGGCAACATTCACATTTTGACAAGCGGAAAATGTGTCTTGACTCATTTGAGAAAACGGTGAGAACCCAAAACCTGAGTCTGCAGTATTTGCAATATTGTGTTCTGTCATTCCCGATTCCTGAGGCGAGCTGTTGCCGACCAATCGATCGATAACGCTTCCCTGTTCACTACCTGTTTCACTGTCTACACCATTGTTTGCCGCCCGCTCCATTTCCCTATGCGCAATTACCAAATTACTACTTTGAACATTAGTTAATTCATTACTCTGCGGCGCTAACACACTGCTTTTGTCTTCACTGTCATTTCTCAGTTTACTTTGGAGCCTAGTATTACGTTTTTCACACACCATAATTGTCACAATATTTCACACGATAACACAGAAAAGCGCAATTTGAAGAGCAAAATAAAATAACATAGCAATGGAAATAATGTCTACTTAATTGCCAGCGCAGCTGCGAAATACTTGGTGCAAATCTACATGCATGCCACAACTGTTTTACTGTACAACAATGAAAAACTACAACTACAAAGGAAATTCTCTCTATGATTACGCGCTATCAATAAACAATAGCTACACTAATTACACAAACTACAAGAAAAAAATCAGAAGATTCCAGTGAGGTATCCTCGGCTAAGCGTCGACATATGAAACGTCCCCTTTGAACAATTATACATGACTGTGCTTAAACTGACACACAATATTTTGTTAGCGCAACGCAATCTGACTTTCAAAATTCCCTACAAAAGAGTGGCCCTGACTAACATTAAACTATACCTTTCACAAATCACTTACCTCACAAAAATCTTTGCTGCTCAAGCTACTGCAATACAGCGAGCGCCACTACTGCCAGCTAAATAGAAGATTCAAACTATGGAAGGCACTAACTACTGATAGGGATAGTTAGCAAATGAAAGATATTAATAGAGAACAAACAATGTATTTACCTTGATATCATCATATATAAATATAGCAGTTCATGACAAATTTCAAAACTCCGCCATCTCTCTCCCCACATCCACCACTGCTGGCGGCTCACCTCCAACTGCGCAACGCTACGCGCTGTTCACATCCAGCTGCCGCTGCCCAACACTACAATGGCGAGTATTACAACAATGCCAAGCAGCCACAGACTGCACACAGCACAGCCAGTGATTTTCATACAGAGGTGGCGTTACCAATAAAAAAACCTAAACAGCCTACTTACAAATGTGCCTAAAAATTGGTTGCACGGTACCAGCAAAATGCCACCACTCCGATGTCCACGTTTCCTTACTTAATTAAAAATATCTGTCACTCTGAATTTAACATTAACTTACCTCCGAGATACGCTTTGCCACCATTACAAAGAAGGATAGCGTCAGTCGAAGAAATTAAACTCTTAGTAAAAATTATCTTGTACCTACTTCTTTGAACATCATTGGTAGCTCGATTGGTAGAGCTGTGGGCTCTAGAGTATTAATGGATGATATACGCAGGTCGCTGATTCGAATTTAGCCTGCAATAAAATTTTAACTTATTTATCAAACAGATCGACAGTACTTCCATACGGAAACAAAATCAAAATTACAAAACTTCACCGCACCGATTTCCCTTGGTGCTCACATGCGTTTATATTTGTAATAGCTGTTCACACAAGTCATGTTCAAAAAGATATTTTCTAATTAATGTGACCCTACACTTTTTACTTTATTAGAAACAATATCTTCTTTTATCTTCGTACTGTCCAGCTAGGATACTTATTGTTGAAGCTCTTGAAGTTCCATCATCTTACATAGGTGAAGTTAAGCCTGCTTCAGATACTGATGGTAGTTTACACCCACAGCCAGCACAGCCCTTACGTATGTGTTATTGGTATGTTGTATCCGTAGTTAAATACGCTATCCGTTGCGCCACAGAGTCCGCTCTTGTCGGCGTACCTCTGCTGAATACCTTGTATAGCGGATATCAGCATAACACTTTCCAAGAATTATTTTATTGCACTTTGGGTTGACAATCTAGATATAAGATACGGACCCATTTGCAAAAGTTCCAAACTTCCTTAGTTTTGAGTGAGTTTCATTATGTTGCCCTGAATGAGGGGAGCATAAACGCATCAATTGTCGTAAGGTTTCCACAATCAGAGTTCACAAAATTCCTTTATGATGTTACTTAAAAGTTGTAAATTCTTTTTCCATCACTAAATAGCTAAATTACTCGCAGAAAAAGAACGTAAAAAACTAGTAATTACGGCTAACACTCCTATAAGACACGTATAGCTTCGTCTTACGTCCAGTCTGCGACGTCAGCACAGCATCAGCCAATAACAGAATTTCGGTCACGTGACCAAATCTTGATATTTAATGATTTTTTAGCTTTAATTGCATAAAAATGAGAGAGATTTTGTGAGAATATTGACCGTAAATGCGATCTGTACCTTACAATCACTCCGAAAAACAACAATCCGAACCATACTTTTAACACAGCGCTTTGAATGTAAGAAAGACGTACAGAAATGTTTAGATGTGTAATGGTTTAGGAAAAGGACGTGAGAAGAAAATCTCAAAGTGAACCATTATTTGGATTTTACTGTTAGCCGTCGCTTATGCAGTTGTTTCGATATGAGCACCAGACACGTCGACGAGACGCTGTACAGCGCCAGATTTGCACCTGGTGGCCAAAATTGGAAGTAAATTTTTCTAGCGTTAATCGGTTCCGCACTAACGGATTACCATATTTTCCAAGTTTCGCAACCGTACGATAATAACAGCGCACAATGGACATCTGTGAGAAGCTGCTCTTAAAATTACAACCACCAGGTACTTCGTTAGTAATTTTGAACATGCCTTGATAATGTTGCTGCTTCACTTCATTCTTTTTAAATTCACAATCACTTACGCTGCGAAGACTGGGATGGGAAATATCTCGCAGCAGAGGCTTTCAGCAGAGTGACATCCTCATTTCTAATGTCTTGGACATGAGCATCGTGTGCCAAAAAATGGGAATTGCACCATGCTCACCGTGAAACTACCTCTCTTATTGCGAGTGGAGGTCGTACTTTGTTCGCGATCAGAGGTTGTGCTCTAGAAAAAAAAATATTTTAGTTCCAAAACGTGGCAGACTGGTGTTCCAGGTCTATGAAACGTTTTGTACTAATCCAGCGTACACGCACCAGACGGACCCGAATGATCAGTGAAAGTTGTCAGCAGAATATCATCCAATTTCATTGTTATGCCGGAAGATACATCTGTCTGGCTTGGTACATACTGCAGTTTTATGTTCCAACAATAGCACAATTCATTAGTAATGAGTAAAAAGAAGGCTGTTAACTCATTTGTATGTGAAAAGAGCCCTTGTATACCGTGCAATCGCGCCTTGAGCATACCGAATCAAGTGGTTTCGTCGAGGAGTAATTGTCAATGTTAATGACATGGACTGATAAATGAGGTTTGGGCTGAGTTTTGGTTTGAGGGAGTTTGCAACACTTGGCCAAGTGCATCCTTACTCCCACCTCCCTCATTAGTGCTTGATTAGTTCAGGGCATAGACAAAAGAAAATACTAAAAAAAAGAAATTGTCATTTTACTTGGAGGCATGATGTCCCAGTTTCAGTCACTCAACGATAGCCTAGAAAGTCAAGTCAAACATGTCGTAGGAGACATATGACAATAATCAAGACTGATATCGTTGTCAGCTACCTTAAGGAGCGTGAAAATTCAGGTACTGTGCACTGAACTGTGGATGTAGAAAAAAAATGAGGTTATAGTTCAACATCCCGTGGATAGAGAGGCCATTATAGGAGTAGTCTTTGGATGGCACAAAGATGGAGAAGGAAGTCGGTCGAGTCCTTTCTTAAGGGAACATTCCGGTATTCGTCTTACTTGATTAAGAAAAACAACGAAAATCTCTAATCTGCATTGCCCGACAGAGTTTTGAATACCAGTTATCGCGAAGTCTGCAGTCCAAACACTACAACCACTTTCTCGGTATCTGAGTAGTACATAAAGGCAGTGATTAGCAATTAGTAACAGCTAAAGACAATCTAACAGGTAGACAGAATACACCCATTTTCAATAAATGACGTAAAATTATTATACGAGTCCGTGATCGTTATTGTTAGTCAATATAACTGTGCGTTTTGATGGCTCTTTTTATGTTTTAGTAGTTACACACCTTAACGGGTTTCAGCCAAATATAGTCGATCTTCATGCTTAATGAACAACATTATTTTAGATTACATTGGTACTCTGGAGCCTTACAAGGCTTACTCATGTCGCACTGCGCCGAGTGATGTGGGCTGGCAGAGCATGGTACATACCTGCTGTCCATCGCTAACCGAAGGCACCCGGTTTGATTCCTGGCGGAGTCGGTGACCTCCTCCGTTCGAGGTCTGGATGTTATGTTGTCCTTACGTTCGCATACTCTCTCTTTCGTATACTCTCTCTCTCTCTCTCTCTCTCTCTCTCTCTCTCTCTCTTAGTATACTCACTCTCCACTGCTGAGACTGCTGTATGGGTACGTCCTGAAATCCAATAATTAAAAAAAAGTTACTTGTCGTACGTGCGTCGTGAGCGGGCTGTGGAGGCTGCGGCCACGCTTGCAACGTCATCAGAAGTAGTAATCAAAACAACCGTCAGATGACGATAACACCAAAGGCTACATCTCTATTTTTTAAGTTACTATTTTAAAGTTCTTGCCATATTAAACAAGGCAGAATACTGTCGCAAAGGCAACGAAAAAAAAGCATGCAAAATTTAAAAGAACTCAAAGCAAGAAGTTGCTGAAGTTTCACAGAAGCATGAAATTAAGCGCGAACTTCAATGTGAGATGATTTTAATAATTTTCACAACGAAACTCTGTTCGAAATCTGTTACAAATCAGAAAGGAATTCTAGTCGTATGTAAAGTACACCAGCCCAGCGGTTAGTAGCAACAGCAAAGCGCGAAAACAGTGGTGGTGTTACTGATGATAGTAACACTAAAGCAGGGTTACTGAACATATTTCTCCGAAATTTTTTCGCAGCGGCAGAGGAAGTAAATAAACCAGAATTCGAAGCAAAAAGAACCACTGACGTGAGTAACTTATAAGTAGCTTAAATCACTTAATAAAGCCATGGCCTCCGGTCCAGACTGTATACCAGTCAGCCAGCCAGTGTGGCCGAGCGGTTGTAGGCGCTTCAGTCTGGAACCGCGCGACCGCTACGGTCGCAGGATCGAATCCTGCCTCGGGCATGGATGTGTGTGATGTCCTTAAGTTGGTAGGTTTAAGTGGTTCTAAGTTCTAGGGGACTGATGACCTCAGAAGTTAAGTCCCATAGTGCTCAGAGCCATTTCAACCATTTTTTGTATACCAGTCAGTTTACTTTCAGAGCATACTGACATAGTAGCTCCATACTTAGCAATCATATACAGCCGTTCGCTCGTAAAAGTATCCATACCTCAAGACTGAAAAGTAGCATAAGTCACACAAAACCCCAAGAAAGGAAATGGGAGTAATCCGCTGAATATAGCTAACGTTGATTTTCAGTGGGATATTGAAACATGTACTTTATTCGAACGCTATAAATTACCTCGAAGAAATGATTTATTGACAGACAGCCAACACTGATTCAGAAAATATCGTTATTGTGAAACACAACTAGCTCTTTATTCTCATGACTGATATCGAAAAGCGATGACAGATGAATTCCACGTTTTTAGATTTCCAGAAGGCTTTTAACACTATTACTCACGGGCGACTTCTGATCAAATTGCCTCCCTATGGAGTGAGGCCTCTGTTGTGCTACTGGATTCGTGATTTTCTGTCAGAAAGGTCACCGCCGCAGTTCACGGATAGCTATCGAGTAAAAGAGAAGTAATATCTGGCGTTCTCCAAGTCAGTTTTTTTTAGATTTTCTGCTGTTTCTGACCTATATCAGATTTAGGAGACAATCTGAGCAGCCCTTTTAGATTGTTTGCATATGATGCATGTACCGACTTGTACAGTCATCTGATGATCAGAACCAACTACAAAATGATTTAGACAAGATATCTGTATTGCGCCAAAAGTGTAAATTGGCTGAAAATAATGAAAAATGTGAAGTCACCCACCCGAGCACTAAAAGGAATCTGCTAAATTTAGATTCCATGATAAGTCACACATCTGAAGGCTGTAAATAAAAGTAATTGGTTCGGTGTTACAGTTAGGAATAACTTAAACTGGAACGATCACATAGATAATGTTGTGGGAAAAGTGAACCAAAGACTAAGATTTATTGGCAGAACACTTAGAAACTGTAAAAAGTCTACTACTAAAGAGGCCGCGTACGCTGTTGTTGTTCGCCTCTTCTGGAGTACTGCTGGTCGCTGTGAGACACGCATCAGATAGGATTGACGTAGGACACTGAAAAAGTCCAAGAAGGGCAGCTCGTTTTGTATAATCACGAAATAAAGGAGAGAGTGGCACGGATATGACACGCAAACTGGGGGTTTTCATTGCGCCAGGATCTTGTCATGAAATTTCAATCACTAACTTTCTCCTGAAAGTGTGCAAGTATGTTGTTGGCGTCCACCTTCGTAGGGAGAACGACCAACATAATGAAATGCCGGCCGCTGTGGCCAAGCGGTTGTAGAGGCTTCAGTCCGGAACTGAGCTGATGCTACGGTCGCAGGTTCCAAACCTGCTTCGGGCATGGTTGTGTGTGTTGTCCTTAGGTTAGTTAGGTTTAAGTAGTTGTAGGTCTAGGGGACTGATGGCCTCAGATGTTAAGTCCCATAGTGCTCAGAGCCATTTAAACCATTTTTTAATGAAATAAGAGAAATCAAAACATTGATAAAATACAGGAAAAGCACATGGTAAGAAAGAAAGGTAGATCTCACCAAACAGACCAGATACATTGTATCCATGTTTGACGAATTTAATTTTGTTTTACCTGCGAATGTGTCGTACTCGTAGATACAAGGTGAATTCTATCTCTCCTTTTTACGATGTTCATTTCGTGTATTTTACCAGTGTTTTTCACTGAGTGCTTGCTTCGTCCGTTTGTACGAATGCGTTTTACGTAATTGTACCGCTGTATTTTTACCGATACCCTTTCAGATATTTCTCTTGTGGAGGCTTTGACAATGGAGTAAGGCCGAAACGCATAAGGCAATATAAAAGTAAAAAATACAGTGGTTAACACTAATATCAGTTTTTGAGTACAATGAATTTTTGCGCCCCATTTTTCACACGTGGTCTCTAATTATACTGAAAGTTCTCATCGTAGCGGTTCCGTTCGTACTGTCTGAGTGAACCATTTCAAAGATAGGAGATCGGTGAGTGCATTGCCCTTCCGCTAAGAACGTGCCCCATAATACACTGAGGAGTGCTATGTTTACAGCCACGAGGTGATGGCTGCTGTGCTCCGATTTGCTGCTGCCAGTGGTGTTAGTTTCGCGCATAAGCTTCGTACAGTTGACTATGCGTTTCTGGCGGACCTTAACCTCATGAAACATAGCTCCTTGATGCGACTTCATTTGTTACAGGGCAGACCGTGTTTCGTCCCTTTCTGCGTTTGAGTCGTGGTGCGCCTTTTCTGGCACATCAGCTCTTTGGCTCGACTATCGATTACCGACTGTACTACTATCTTTGCCCCTGTTGTCTTTTGCCGGCGGATTTTTGCGGTTGTGGAGTTGGTCCTCGGACTCGCCACGAGGCGCTAGGACGTGCTTGAGGGGAAGACGGAGCAAACACGCGGGCTCGGCCAGCGGTGGCGCTGCCGATCTACCTTGCAAGAGGGTCGCGAGTTTGTGGTGGACCTGTCTGATGTCAACTTCGGGCGCTGCTCGTCGCATTGTCTTGGGACCTGTTTTCTCGGAGAGACCCATCCCTCGAGACCAACTCGAACAACGCTCTCCATTGTACGTGTAAGTGGTTTTTGTGCCTTCGTTTCGTCAAACGATTTGCGTTGCAGTGAGTGTATTTGTTGGTAGGTTGGTTCTAATGTACGTGTTGTCGAAGTAGGGGCAGCCGACAGAGTCTGTGTGACTGTATGCAGACCAGCAGTTACTATTTGCTTTAAAATCCGCTGGTTGGATGACTATTAAAAGGCAGATTAGCACGAAGGCGTGCGTGTAATTTAGGGTTATTGCAATCAAGCGACGTTCCTGGTATATTGAGGTAAAAGAAAAAAAAACTGCAACCAGTCATTCTGTTATTAGTAAAACTTGTATTTGTAATGTTAGTCATTTATATATTCTTCCTTATATTTGTGCAGTTATTGGATGCACTCACTCAACAGTAATTGGTTTGTGTATTTTATTGTTTATCAGTTTCTTAACGTATATTGATTGAAGTTTGGTCGGTGTCTGCCGTGTCTTCTGCGGTCTGTTTGTGTTCCAGTTTCAGCGAGTTGGGTTGCGTGGGTGCGGCGCCACGTCCCGCTTCGGTGCACAGAAGCTGTGACGTCTAATGGGAAGTGACTCCAGGTTGGGCCCCGACGTTTAGGGGTTGTTTGGACGGTTGGTCTGCTGCTTCCGGCATTTAAGTCACTTTTGCTCAGGGCAGCCTGGGGACACTGCCCGTTTGATAAACGTAACCTATTTCATGTACTTTTTTGTAAAAAAATAGGTTTCAAATTTTTTTTGTATGAATTGTAATTCTAGTCACGAGTTGTGCTGGTTGCGGTTTTGGGGGCTCTAAACGAACTGATGCTTTTCGTAAGTCTGCTTCATATTGTAAATTAGTTTAAAAAAGATGTGCCATTTCTTTAAAACAGCTTCAGACTGTAATTTATTTGAAATCTCTGTAGGTCATCTCTTTAAGTCTATTGGTAATTGTTATCTGCTGTCTTGCTTGAGAAGCAAGATATCTGTAATATTTTATAAATGATGCCCACGTTGATTGTCTCTTACCTGTTTTGAATAAACAATGAATTTGGTAGTTGTTGTTTAAGGAGTGACATTACAGGGGCCTTGACCTTCCATCCTTAAGTGTACCCCTCATCCCCACTTCCTTTGCACGGGTCAGTATTGTGAGTTGTTAATGTGACTGCGATGGAAGCCGTGTGTTCAGATATGTAGGCTGCGCTCACCTGTATACACACACACACATACACACACACACACACACACACACACACACACATGCGCGCTCAAACAGAGGCACACACAATTGCAGGAAAGAATCGTTTGGAAAACGCAGACTGTACTGCACGGCTAATTAAAATTCCGTTCTCCTGGCTTTTATCGCATTGGATAGTAGTTTGCAATGTGCTGTATTTTTCTTTCGTTGATTTTTTTTTTCGTCTCTAAGCTCAAATTTTGGGAAGAGAAGGGGAAGGGCTTGGAGAGAAGTGGTGGGGTGCACCAGTAAAGGGGGTTATAAAGGGGCATGATATGAGCGCACGCGGCCGCTGGATGTTCTCCGTGATACCGGCGTGTTAATAAATAAGCAAAAAAGCGCGCGGCTCCGGCTAAATATGCGGACTGGCGCGCCGCATTTGCATACAAATAGTGGCGGTCCTGTCGGCGCCTCCGCCGGTTCTGCTGCCGTTCCCCTGCCCTACTGTGTGAGTAGCTGCGTGGAGGCAGACACTGGGAAGCCCCATAAGGGCGCGGTCTTATGCCTCTAATCAGCGCGCGGTAGCTTCACGTGTCGTAGAAGCTCACTGAAAGAGCCGCAGTCTCGGTTCATTAAACGGCCAAGCACTAAAATCTGTTTTGACATAGTATGCTACTATCGTTTCGTTGTAGTATCGCGCAGTCCCGCAATGCGGTGTGTCTCAGTCGCTTTACGACCGCTATATTTTCAGCTTAAAATAGTTTGCCTCAACCGTGGAAACAATCCCTAATAAGAGCTAATAAAAATCCACTCTAATGCACCTCATATCTGCACGCTCTCTCACCCTCACTGCCCACGCTGCATGTGGATATTCCCTGAACCAGTTCATAAAACGTTTTTATTAGGTCGCAAGAACGAAGTGCACGGATTGGAAAGGGTGTAAGAGACGGACGTATTTCTTTTCCCCTACTGTTGAGTCTATACGTCGAAGAAACAATGACGGAAGCTGATGGCATTGCTATCCTCACTGAAAGTCAAGAAGAATTGCAGGATCTATTTCACTCATGCTCATAAATTAAGGATAACTGCAGAATGTGGTGCCACACATCGTGGCACTAAACAGAACTGGCGCTAATAGTATAGGCACATAGGGAACACACACAACATAGATCTGTAAGTGCACGGTACTGGCGATAAGATGCGAAAACCGTCCCGAAACACATGTGCTACAAAATGCCACTGTGTCCTGCGCGTGTACCCAGACATCAATATGGAATATGATCACCATGCACACGTACACAGGCCGCACAACGGGTTGGCATACTCTGGATCAGGTGGTCGAACAGCTGCTGGGGTACAGACTCCCATTCCTGCACCAGTGCCTGTCGGAGCTCCTGAAGTGTCGTAGGGGTTTGAAGACGTGCAGCGATACGTCGACCGACAGCATCCCAGACTTACTCGATGGGGTTTAGGTCTGGAGAACAGGCAGGTCATTCCATTCGCCTGTTTCAAGGTACTTCTCCACGATGGCAGCTCGGTGGGGCCGTACGTTATCATCCATTAGGAGGAAGGTGGGACCCACTGTACTCCTCAAACGGCGGACATACTGGTGCAAAATGACGTCCCGATACACCTGACCTGTTACAGTTCCTCTGTCAAAGACATGCAGGGGTGTACGTGCACCAATCATAATCCCACCCCACACCATCAAACCACGACCTCCATCCAGGTCCCTTTCAAGGACATTAAGGGGTTGGTATCTCGTCCCTGGTTCACGCCAGATGAAATCCTGGCGTGAATCACTGTTCAGACTATACCTGGACTCGTCTGTGAACATAACCGGGGACCACTGTTCCAATGACCATGTACTGTCTTCTTGACACCAGGCTTTACGGGCTTTCCTGTGAGCAGGGGTCAGTGGAATGCGCCTTGCAGGTCTCCGGGCGAATAAACCATGTCTGTTCAGTCGTCTGCATACTGTGTGTCTGGAGACAACTGTTCCAGTGGCTGCGGTAAGGTCCCGAGCCAAGCTACCTGCAATACTCCGTTGCCGTCTGCGGGCACTGATGGTGAGATATCGGTCTTCTTGTGGTGTTGTACACTGTAGACGTCCCGTACTGTAGCGCATTGACACGTTTCCTGTCTGCTGGAATCGTTGCCATAATCTTGAGATCACACTTCGTGGCACACGGAGAGCCCGTGCTACGATCTGCTGTGTTTGACCAGTCTCCAGTCGTCCTAGTATTCTACCCCTCATAAAGATCAAAATGTGTTCTTTGAGCCGTTTTCAACACATAGTCACCCTTAGCACGTCTGAAAACGTCTGCGCACTTACTCGCTGCACCGTACTCTGAGATGCACCAACACACCTCTGCGTCTGTGGACTGCTGCCAGCGCCACCGTGCGACGACCGCAAGTCAAATGCACCGCTTGGTCATACCCTGAGGTGTTTTAAACCCGCAAACCGCCCACCAGAGCGTTGTTTCACCATGTGTCACCATTATCCTTCATTTATGAGCATGAGTGTAAATGGAATGAACAGTCTAATGAGCAGAGAATATGGATTGAGAGTAAATCGAAGAATCACGTAAATAATCAGAAGCATCAGAAAAGCGAGAAACTTAAATTGATAATTGGTGGTCACGAAGTAGATGAAGTTAAGAATTCTCCTATCCAGGCAGAAAAATAACCAGTGACGCATGGATCGAGGACGAAATGAAAAGCAGTTGACAGTTCATGGTTGGATACACAACATCGCAGTTACAGGTAGTCTGCGTAAACCACTTATGTGGCCACTGACGCATCGCGTATAGGGATGGTTCAAAAATGGCTCTGAGCACTATGGGACTTAACTTCTGAGATCATCAGTCCCCTAGAACTTAGAACTACTTAAACCTAACTAACCTAAGGACATCACACACATCCATGCCCTAGGCAAGATTCGAACCTGCGACCGTAGCGGTCGCGCGGTTCCAGACTGTAGCGCCTAGAACCGCTCGGCCACTCCGTCCGGCTATAGTGATGGTGTTAACTCCTTCAGTAGCAGCTATGGCTTGTAGATGGTGCACTGAAGCGCCGAAACTGGCAGCTGTACAATAATCAATATCATTAGGACGGCTGTTGGTGTTTCATTTTCTAACAATATAAGAAGCAGTCTAGCACTGGGAAAAAGGAAGTCTATTACTATCAAACGCAGGCCTTAATTACAGGAAGAAATTTCTGAGAATGTACGTTTTGAACACTACATTTTATGGTAGTGAGACATGGACTGCTGGAAAACCGGAACAGAAAGGAATCGAAACATGCGAAATGTGGTGCTACAGAAGAATGTTGAAAATGAAGTTGACTTATAAGGGACGGAATGAGAAGGCTGTGCGCAGAATCGGCGAGGAAAGGAATGTGTGGAAAACACTGACAAGAAAAAGGGGCAAAATGACAGGAAATCTCTTAATACTTCAGGGAATAACTTCCATAGTACCGAAGGGAGATGTAGATGGTAAAAACTGTAGAGGAAGACAGAAATTGGAATACAACATGCAAATAATTGCGAACGTAGGTTACAAGTGCTGCTGTGAGGTGAAAAGGTTTGCACAGAAGAATTCGTGGCTGGCCGCATAAAAAGAGAAAAAGAAAAAAGCTGCGCTTTAATGTTTGTTTATCTGTTCGGTACAAATCATGCAATTCATTTAAAACTAACTTGCTTATGAACTAGAGACTTGAAACTTTCAGCATAGCTCAGAAATGACTGATAATGCAATCTTAGCTCGTTGTTTGTCCGGTGTGCGGCGGAGGGTGCTTTGTATGCCATTGTCGCATCCCCCGTTTTCCTGTTCCAGCAGCGAATGGTCCGCAACAACAACGATTGCCGCTGAACTTGCGTGTGTGGTCGAATTGCTCTAATTTTTGCGTTGACGGTCTTTCCGTGAGATACACGTAGGAAGAAGCAATATATTGGTTGCTTCAGGTAAAGAGGAGCAGAAATTAAACTGACACTTACAACAGGTCTCTGTTGTAACGTCATCGAAATGAAATCGACCGAAAAACTTTGCACATACAAGACTAAAAGGTAGAAAAAATTATTATTTGAATAACAACCAATATCTAATATAACTCGGTTTTAAATCGAATCTAAAAGTATAAAATAATTTCTCCTAGCCCCATACAAATTGTTAACCCCATAGATATGAAAATTTCTGATTGTGAACTTTTAATAGATATGAAAATTCTTGTAAGATTTAAAACGGGAAACCTGGGTCGCATGTGGCACATCACCTAGGCATGAATATTTAAAATAATTCACCTTCTTACTATTGTCTATTGCATGTGCCCCACGTTTTTCGTTTTAAATCTTACAAGTAGTTTCATAGCTATTAAAAATGACTGTCGGAGTGGCGTTAGGAATCTTCAATTGGCTATCAGAAGTTATTTTATGCTGTTCTATCCAGTTTCTTTTTTTAAATAACTTTATACATTAAAACGAGTATTAAAAACTGATTTTTTTAAATAATTGTGAAATCTCAAAACCCTTTTGCAGTTCATCGGTATTTGTCTTCCAATCGAAGACACCAGATGACTTTCAGTTCTGAGAGGTACCACTAATGTTGCATCTTCAACAAAAAAAAAAAAAAAAAAAAAAAAAAAAAAAAAAAAAAAAAAAAAAACAGAAATCTGCAATTTTCAGCGACATAAACGAAATGTCGCGAAATTATTTAGTTTTCCATTGCTGTGTAAAAAGTTTTTTAAACTGAGGCCGGTAGTTTACTAATATTGCCAAGTGATATATACTGAATGCTGAAATAGTTTTTTGGCTCGGTCTCTGAAGTGCCACATTCTAATAAGCCAGCACTCTCCCTTTCATATTCTATTTTAATGTGATTAACCCATGTGGGTGTTTCTGTTGGTGGGCTGAGAGGCAACGTCTGACTCCGACTGTATGTCCTATTTCACATTCCAACCAATAAGGCTTCCTTCATGTACACACAGGAGGGTTCCATTCTCCCACTCCAGATCTTACTGTGTGGCTGTAATTAAAGTGAAGCCGGTGACAGAGGTGCAGCATGGGCTTTAATTATTGTATGGCAACGAAATTTGGTACCTATTCTAATGTGTTAATGCAGAATCAATTTAGACTGGGAAAAAATAGTTCCTGTATTAAACACAAGGTGCAAATCTGGCGCTGTGAATGCAAGAAAAAATACAGAAATGTTTCCAGATGTAATGGATTAGGAACAAGATGTGAGCAGAATAGGACAAACAAGTGAGAAAGGCATACTGTTGATTTTATTGTTAACTACTACTCACGTAATTTGTTCAGTATTAGCAGTTGAGATCTTGACGAGATGCTTTATCCACAAAACGACGTGGTGAACGGTTGCTCGCAGTAGTTCCGCTGGAATCTGAGCAACGTCTTGTGATCAGGTAAAGACAGAACGTGCCCCTGCTAAATGACTTCCTTTAGATATCCCCAGAGCCAAAGTCACATGGATTCATATCATGTAATCTTACAGACCGTGCATCTGGAAAACCTTTGGAAATAACACTTGTGTGGTAGGTTGAATTAAGTAGATATTTCTGCGGCAAGCGACAAGAGCTGTTGCCCCATCTTGCATGAAAACAATGGTTTTCACACTGTTGCGCTTTTTCAAAGCAGGAATCACATGCTGTGCAAGGAGGTCTGGATAATGTGTTGACGCCACAGTACACCTGACGTACGCTCTGCGCGCATTTTCTTCTAAGAAGAAAGCACTGAAAATAAAGGTATTTGTGAATCCACACCACACAGCAGCAAATGGCCAAGTGCAGTCACTCTTTGTGTACAACAGGCGGCTTAACAGTATTCCAGATTCGACAGTCGTGTATTTTCACTGAAAACCCGTAACGTAAAACGTGCCTCGTTATTCCAGAGAATATTGCCGAGCCACATGCCATCAACCTTGACCTGTGCCAGATGCTGTAGAGCAAATTCGGAACGTTGATGAGATTCATGAGGTTTCAGTTGCTGTTCCTCCTGGATCTTGTAAGGGTACCCTGTAAAATAGAGCGCAAAACTTTTCATACCGTTTACCATGGAGTGGACAATTCTCGTGACATTGCACGAACACTAGCACTACCTGATGCCTGTGCTGCATAGTCAGTTAGCCGGCAGCAACAGAAATCTCATCAGCAACATCCACCGGGATAGGACACCTTGCTATTCCAGGTGCCAGACCAATGTGATTCGTACTTTCGAATTTCACTGTCACCTTCTTTTAACCGTTCGATGACATCGGTCCTCTCCCCGACCTTTCAGCCGACGATATTCTCTCATTGCAGCACAGCAACAGCTATCGTTCACATAAACAATTTCACTAACAGCGCACAGCCTCTCTCCTCGATAGCCATACTGTTAACTCATGTTATGGCTTGTCAAATGGCAGTGTGGACGTCGTTCCGTCACACAGACCGTGTACAATGCCAGAATGTCATCTGCTGGCCACAACTGGAACTAATGTTTTTCCTGCGTAGATCGGTTCTGCATTAACGCACTAGCATATCTAAGTTTCGCTGCCATACAATAATCATAGCCCACTCTGGACCTCTATGAGTAGCTGCCTTTAATTATAACCACCCGGTATTTATGTTAGCCGACTGCAAATTTCTCCTACCGTTTCTTAACAAAAATTAACATCTTCAGTTAACTTGAAAATTTCTGTACGCCGGGATAACCTTAGATCACATTTCAGTTAACATGGCGTCAGCCGACAGTTGCTGATGCAACACTCCCAAGCAGAGAAGGTGTCAGATAGCCTCTTTTCACTCCACCTCTTAGATCTTTTCTCGAAGCTGTTCCTTGTCCAGCGTTTCCCAGAATGCGGGACTCCTGCAGGGCTCAGTTCTTTACGCGGTATCGCCAGAAAACAACTGCAGATCGCTACGCACCCCGTCCACCAGGTCATTCACGTGTATACAAAATACTAGTTATTCTAACACACGGGGCTTTCCTGAAGATAACCTTGTCTGTGATGAACCGCCGTCGAGGACAACGTACTGGATTCCGATACTTAAACAGTCTTAGAGCCACTCACGTACCATTATTAGCTCATGGGAATGCGTCGCGTTGCCCCCCTGTTGCTGGTGGACACACCATAATAAAAACTGTCTCTTAGGACGCAAGTACTACTGCCGTTCGAGAAAGGGCAGATGGTGCCAGATCGACAAGTCTCTGGCCAAGTATAATACAGCTGGCCAAGCGGCTTCCTACGTGCAATCTCGTCTCCCTAGCCTCTGGCGGCACACACTTTGAAAAGCACACACATCCCCTCGTGCTTAATTGCTCGAATCGGACCTCGCGTCCCTGCTCTGTGAGGTATCGTCCAAGATGCATTCTACGAGGCTCTCAACTATTCATTGAAATAGCCCTCCTCAAGAAACAAAAATGAAAATTTATTGGGTAGATGTGGCAGTCGATAACGTTAACTCACATTTCTCGATGGGAATCCGTTTAGATTTGGTGTACTTATTAATTTAATGGAGTTTTATTATGATACGTGACGGCTTTGATAAAATCGATTACGTATCAAAATGAATGGTGGTGGTGGGTGGTGGGTTTGAGGTTGAAAGGGACCAAACTGCAGGGTCATCGGTCCCTTGTTCCATTGCACCAAGTCCATGGGTTAAAATGGAAAACATACAAGAGACACCACAGGAGGTCGAGAGGGACAAAAAAAAATCTTAACACATCAGGGACAATAGAAGACAAAAGGAGCACAGACATATAAGAAACAGGCAGAAGAGCTTAAAACAGTAGAGCAGATGACCCAGGCTGGTTGATCACGATGATAAAAAAGTAGGAGCCAGCCACTCTGCAACACACTAAAATCTCTAACCTAGAAGGACTAGGATAGAAAGCACGGGAAGACAAAAAACAGGAAGTAAAACTTAAACTGAAGAAGAAAATCCAGCGTCACGTATAAAATGTAAAACGAAATTAGCCATGGAGGCATCGTCTCCTGAAATAGAAGGAAGAGTGTCAGGGAGATTAATATTACGTCTTAGAGCGGCGAGATGTGGGCCACTGTTAAACGTGAGCCACAGCGACAACATGGTGGGGCCTCACGCCAGAGAAGAAAGCCATGCGTCAGCCAAGTGTGGCCGATGCGAAGGCCGCAGAGTACCACAGAGTCCCTGCGAGAAGCCCGCAGAGAAGGCTTCTACTCATTTGTGCTCCCCTTGATGGCGCAGAGTTTATTGGGCGTAACTAAGCTGCGCCATTCAGTATCCCAAATCCCGAGAACTTTGGGCGTAACACCTATCGGAGGTCAGGTTCGGGTTTGCCAACCTCCAGAAGCGGCTTACCAGTGGCCTGTTTGGCCAGGCTGTCAACAAGCTCATTTCCCGGGATTCCGATATGCCCTGGGGTCCATACATAGACTATTGACCGACCAGATCGTTCGAGGGCATAAACCGACTCCTGGATGGAACTACCAGAGGAAGGCGTGGATAGCACTGATCAATGGCCTGTAAACCACTCAACGAATCATTGCATACCATGTAGGACACACTGGGGCAGGACAAGATGAATGCAGCAGATGTGACACACACAGTCATTGATGGTTAGTTCTAACCATCTCTGGTCGTGTCATCTTAAAAAAAACCACAGCAGCGGATATTCGGTATGCCGCGTGACGGTACGAGTCTATATTTCCCGTCTTGTAGAAATAAGTTCCCAAATGTTTGAGGCCATAGAGGCTTGTGAATGTCTTCCTGCACACGATGACAGTATAATATGCTCGGTTGAAAAGCTCATCCGAAGTTAACATCCACGTTCTTCATTCTTTTGTGATATGGGATTGGGATACCCTCGTGCAGAGCAGGAGGCAGATATTCGTGGAATTTTGAACGTATGAATTTCTCTCGGGATACTAAGATTACCTGTGAATTTTTCACATTTAGTTAAATTCCTAGGTTTTTCTCCCTGTTACATCTATTACATCTACAGATATTCCGCAAGCCACCGTACGGTGCATGGCGGAGGTTACGCTCTAACAATGCTAGTCATTTCCTTTCCTGTCCCACTCGCAAATAGAGCGAGGGAAAAACTAATGTCTAGATGCTTCCGCATGAACCCTAATTTCTCATATTTTATCTTCGTGACCGTCACGTGCAATGTGTGTTGGCCGCAGTAGATTCGTTCGGCAGTCAGCTTCAGATACCGCTTCTCTAAATAGTCTCAAAAATGTTTCTCGAAAAGAGTGTCGCGTTTCCTTCAGGGATTCCCAGTTGAGTTCCAGAAGCATCTCCGTAACACTTACTTACCGGTAGCACATGTAGCAGCCCAAATCTGAATTGCTTCTTTGTCTTCCTTCAATCCGACCTCAAAATGGCTCTGAGCACTATGTGACTTACCATCTGAGGTCATCAGTCCCCTAACGGTCGCGCGGTTCCAGACTGAAGCACCTAGAACCTCTCGGCCACAGCGGCCTGCCAATCAGACCTGGTACGGATCCCAAACACTCGAGCAGACAGAGGGTGATTCATTTGGACGATGGCAGTTTTCCTAGGACACCTATTCCATAAATTTCTGCAACTAGGATTCGCGAGAATAACGTCGACTTTCTTCCATAGATTTCCATTTCAAGATAGCCCGTTCGAACACAGAGGTGCGAGACAAACAGAGATGAGTCATTACGTGTACAATTTTCGACAATTTTTCAGAAACTCTATCGAGTGTTTCACTGGTGGTCTATAATAGTAGCTGTATTTAGCTCCTAAACATCGTCCAGTTACAATTTTAACTAATACACAGAGAGATTCAGAAAAATGTAAAGACTCTTTGATAGTTAATGTTAATGAAACGAGATGACATATCCCATTAAATTTCGGGCATGCAGCCGCGCAAATACGATTTCTTCCGCTGATATTTCGGCCGCGTATCGTCAGCCCATCCTCAGAGTGAGTCATAAGACTGACGACAAGATGCCAAGCGCGGCCTTATATGCTCCACACCGGCGGTACTGCGCATGCGGATCACAGATGCTGGTCGGTGGCAGAGACATACGCTTACACATGCGCCGCCTGTGGCGAAGGCGTACAGACATTCGTTTCGCTTATCGATGTATGATCGGCGGCGGTGACACCATGACGACTTCTCTGCAGTTTAATTACCCCAAGAGCCGGATTCCATGCTTTGTCCAAATTAAAACCATTATCTCTATTTATTAAATTATTAGCTAATCTAATTTCTATAGCTTCCTTGAAGACAGATTCCCAAAAAGAAGAGGTGGATGTTAAAATCTTCACATCACTGTAATTCATGGCATGTCCTGTATCAATACAATGTTCGGCCACAGTTGACTTGTCTGGCTGTAATAAGCGTGTGTATGTTCAATGCTCCACACACCTTTAATAAACGGTGTGTGTTGTTTGACCTACGTAGGACTTCTCACAATTTCTGCAAGGAATCTGATACACACCCGCTTTACGAAGCTGTAAATCGTCCTTTACAGAGCCGAGTAAAGCTGCAATATTCGTGGGGGCCGGAAGATCATCGTAACACAGTATTACTCAAGAATATGACCTATCTTCGGGGAAAGAGTAGCCACATAGGGCAAAAACGCGCTAGATCTGAAGGAATTTCTATCTTCTTCCCCATCACATACCTGGAATCGAATTTGTTGCGGAGAAAATCCATTCGATTTAAACATGCTCTTGAGGTATGTTAGCTGCTCTTGCAAATTGTCTTCATAGGATATACAGTGCGCCGGATGCACTATGGTCTTAAGGACACCTATTGTCTGTGAAGGGTGATGGCAGCTACTGGCATGAAGATATAGATTCATGTGTATTGGTTTCCGATATCATGTCATAATGTGCCATCACCTTTACGGCGAACGACAACATCCAAAAAGGGGAGGCAGCCGTCTTTTTCTGTTTACATAGTAAATTTAATGCTAGCATGGATGGAATTCAAATGCTCAAGAAATCGATGTAATTCATCCATCCCCTGGGGCCATGCCACTGTGGTAGTGTCGTCCACGTACCTCCAGAAGACCGTTGGTTTAAAAATTGCTGAGTCCAGTGCCTAGTCCTCGAAGCATCGAAGATAGACACGCTTATTACAGCCAGACAAGTCAGCTGTGGCCGAACATTGTATTGATACAGGACATGCCATGAATTACAGTGATGTGAAGATTTTAACATCCACCTCTTCTTTTTGGGAATTTGTCTTCAAGGAAGCTATAGGGATTAGATTAGCTAATAATTTAATAAATAGAGATAATGGTTTTAATTTGGACAAAGCATGGAATCCGGCTCTTGGGGTAATTAAACTGCAGAGAAGTCGTCATGGTGTCACCGCCGCCGATCATACATCGATAAGCGAATCGAATGTCTGTACGCCTTCGCCACAGGCGGCGCATGTGTAAACGTATTTCTCTGCTGCCGACCAGCATCTGTGACCCGCATGCGCAGTATCGCCGCGGTGGAGCATGTAAGGCCGCGCTTGGCATTTTGTCGTCAGTCTTGTGACTCACTCTGAGGACGGCCGGACGATACGCGGCCGAAATATTAGTGGAGGAAATTTTATTTGCGCAACTGCATGCCCGAAATTTGATGGACAATTCATTACGCCGCGAGAAGTTGAAAATGCACATCGAGATGATATATCTTTACAATTATTGCAGGGGAGGAAGGTTACTTTGTGTGTTCAAAGTGACCCCCATTACCAGCCAAACAACGTCGATGCCGCTGAACTGTTGATCTAACTACGGCTGTCAGTGTCGCCGATGGGACAGCTGCACAGGACGCCTCGATGGTTTCGCGTAGCTCGTTTAGTGTAGCTGGCTTTTGTTCATAAACTTCATTTTTCAACGTTCCCCATAGTTAGAAGTAAAGAGGTCTGAAGACCGTGGTGGATACTCAACAGCTCCTCTTCGACCTATCCATCGTTCAGATAAGTTTTCATCCAAGCAAGCTCCGACATCTCTGTGGCAGTGAGGTGGAGCACCATCTTGCTGCAGGTAAAATCTTTCACTTCCTAACATCTCTCGAATGGCAGGTAAATCGATGTCTGCAGTATATGAGGATACAGCTCATCAATTACAGTACGTTCAAAGAAGAACGGGCCAATCAAACTGATCGACGACACACCACACCACACAGTAACACACGGTGGTTTGACATATTTGTCCATGTGAAAGTTGTGATTTACAAGAGCCCAATATACGCAGTTGTGGAGTTTTACAGTACCGTTCAGTCTGAATTGCGCCTCGTCAGACCGAATGACCACCCCTGCAAACCGTTCAACCTCGAGAAGCACGCCTTCAATCCACTCGCAGTACTCCATCCTTCGATCCGGGTCGTTCTCGTTCATAGCGTGCAGCGATCTTGTAATGCACGCTTTCCACTGTGCAGCCTTCAGAATTCGTCGTACGCTCGATCAGCTTACTGCGCTTTCACATGCACCCTACTTCAGATATTTGAGGTGACGTAGTAAAATGTTGCAATACAGCGGAGCTGGAAGCTGGTCTTGTTGATCTTTTGGTCCGCTAGATCTTTCCTTGTGCAATCCTGAATAGTACCGTCGGCTTTGTTGTGCGCAACGGTGGATGCGTTCCATAAACATTAGGCCATTGTTGTTGTACCTACATCGTGTTTTGATACTTCCAGTGGTACTTAAATACAGCCTTCCGTGGTTCAAACGACAATCTTACTTCATTCACTGCTGCATTGTCATCTACTGACGGGCGCCAAGATCTGTTGAGAAAACAATGAACTACGCTATCGCGCAAAATTGCAACGATCTTAACTATCAAAGAGTGCCTACAATTTTCGGGGCCGCTCTATTGGTAAGGTATGATTCAACGTTTCCATTGCAGTTGCTTCCTACAGATACTTTAGATGTCTTGTATCATTACCTTTACTTCCCACTTAATGTGACCAATAGAAAAGTTTCTCTGCCATTATCCTGGATGTTCTTCCTAACATTCCAATACTTTATTTATGTATCAACCCCCTTTGACAGAACATATTGCAGAAGAGATAACAACAGGGATGGGAACACCAAAACTAAACAAGAGTATCACACAACTTATAACATTATTATGCGTGCACTTACGTTTGCGTGTTTACGTCTACGTATGTGGGGAGAGAGGGCAAGGGAGATACATAAGAGGGAAAGAGAATGGACTGCCAGGAAAAAGAGAGATAACAAACGAAGCAGAATTGTTGACGCATTGCAGAGGAGGGCGTATCGACTTCCACAGATCGAAACGTCTTACTGCTCGACCTTATTTCCTAACAAAAACCTACTGGAGAAGACGCAATTAAACTTCTGCAGGTTCCATATCAGAACTCCAGATCCTCGCTCTTTAAGCTTATCCAAGAAAAATCCAACTTTGCTGTCCTCGTTCCAGGAAAGTTCTTTTAAAAAGAAATTGTTCGCTTCGTATCGGGGTGTCTGTGGCACTGCTACGGTAGTGTGCGCGTATGTGCCTGTGTATGATTCTTTTACTTCGTGTAGAAACTGTTGTCATTTTGTACTTACAGCTCTGCTAACAGAAAGCATCCAGCAGACACAATGAATATAAAGAAACCAGCATTAGCTGATGTAATTGCTTTGATGGAAGCATAACATACAACCAACGGCGCTTTAAAATAATGGACGAATATGTATAACAAATTTCTTTACTTTTGCGTTTGTACTGATAGAACCTAAAAAAAAATTCTTACCTTTAACAATTCGTCAAGATCATATGGCGTATTCTTTTTATCTTTTATAAAGAATAACCCTTCACGAAGAACTTATGAGACGATCTGTTCTCTCTAGTTCTGTGTTAACCTTCCCCTTAACACCGCAAGAGAATGTCTACTCCGTGACTAAAATAACCGCTGTTTCATCTCTGCTCCACTTTTCCGTAATACACTGGCAGAGGAAAATAGTACACCCTTTTAGATCTTTACTATTCACTCAAGTACTTCGTTGCAACAGTGCATTGGGAGAACATGAAATGATTACATCTACATATCATTAGCACAAGAGGTTCTGAGGTACCAGGCATCGACCCATGCTGAAACATTCACGTTAGTAAGTGGTGTAGACTACCCTCGTGAGGGGAGGGGGAGGGGGGGAGGGGAGGTAAGCAATGCAGGCGCTGACTCCAGCATATAGCCGACCGTACAGATGTCGAATACTGTCCTGTAATTTGTTATGCCAAGAATTCTCGACCTGTTCACGTAGTTTTGCAAGAGTTGTTGGCTGCGAGTCGCACGAGTCACTTCTCGTCCCATCATACCCCACACATCCTCGACTGGAGACGAGTCCGGAAATCGTGCTGCCGAGGGAAGTTGCACAACTCCAACAAACTCGGTTGACAACTGTTTTCAACTCGAAGTTTTAGGTTTCAACAGTTGTCAACATTTGTTTGAAGTCGCGAGTTTGAACAACTAGTTGAGGGAAGTTCTGTCTCGAGTTTCAAGTTTATAGTCAGTGAGCAAAAACACGGTGGAGTTGTGTGACTTGCGCATGCGCATTTACTGTGTCGTGTGCTGTGTTTTTCTCTTCGTCTTTTGACAACGGCGACTCACGACTGTGAAACAGATCTAACGATTCAGTTTTTATTAAAAATTGAAACGGGGACACCTCTGTGGTATCCTTCTGATTCTGCACGTAAAGACAGATATAAACGGAAAGACTTGTTGAAAGAAGTTTTTGATAAAACTGGTGTTCCGCTTGTGGAGTGTGAAAGGAAATTGACGAATATGAAAACACAGTATAATCTTTAGCATTATAAAATGCTCAGAACTAAAAGTCGGTCTGGGACAGCTGAGGTCTACGTTCCGAAATGGATATTTTACGAGCATATGAAATTTTTGGAAGGCGTGAATAAGCCAGGGAGAAAAATATTTTCAATCGTAAGTAATATGTCTTCCGCTAGCTAGCTGAAGCTCTAAGATTTTCAGTCGGATGTTTTGTAAGTTCATCAGTATTTTCACTGGAAATTTATTGATTTCTCTTGTAATATCACTTTGTCAACATCTGATACAAAGTAGTTTGCAAATTAATGGCATATATTGTTAATAACTAAAGCTACAAGAGTTTTGTTTGGAAGTTTTTAATTACATTTGTCCTTTCACACGGTATTTATTTGTGCATATTTTTCTTGCCATTTCACTTTACCAACTTTCGATACAAAGTACATTACAAATTCATCCCTTATGTTCTTTGTGATTCTTCCTCCGTTGCCTCCCTTTCTCCGAAGACATTTATTTTGCGGAGACATCCTCCAACTGCCATTTGAAATTCTGCCTGTTTCTGGATCTTCCACATCAAAACTGCCAAGTAGTAAGTTAACTGTTGCACTTTATTTCTTCTAAGAAAACGGGGTGCAGAGACACAGCTGCAGAAGTCACTAATGCTTCTCTTTCAGGACGTTAGTACATAGTTGTTCTAAGACACCGAAAAACGGCTGACAATATTTAAAAAAAAATTCTCCACTATTCTTCTAGCGCGAGATATTCTATAGTTTAACATTCTTTCCTGGCGGCCTTTCTCTTGCCACCTTGTGTATGGTTTCATAATGTACTTTGAAAGAGCAAAAGCATCGTTTCCAACCATAACAAATGGCATATTCTCGTTTGTTCCAGGAATTGGTCTTGGTGTGGGTAGAGCAATCTTTGACTCAGAAAATCGCTCACCCATCTTGGAGCGGCTGAAGACACCACCATCTGAAATACTTCCTTGCATACCTACTTCAAAACTGATTACGTTGTAATGTGCGTTTACTAGTGCTAGCAGCACAACACTAAATGTCCCAGTGTAATTATAATACAATGATCCAGATCTTGCAGGCTTCACTATTTCAATATGTCGGCCATCTACTGCTCCAATACAATGTGGGAAGTTCCATATTGTTTCAAATCCAGTTGATATTTCTTCCCATTCTTCCTTTGTAGAGGGTTCCTGTAAAAATAAGAAAAAAAAAATACTGTTAAAATTTAATCCTTGTCGTAATATGTTGCCTTAGGGATGACAGTGTTTTAAAGTTTTCATTTTGTGTATTTCAGAATTCATCAGAAACATTTAATGTTCACCACTTAGCCACCACTGAAGAGGGTAATGATGATAACGGTGATGGAGCAAATGAATTTTTAATCAATACGACTGAACAATTTACAAGCTTTTACGAAGATATCTCAGCTGTAACAACAAATATCTTTCCACCTGTAGTGCCATCACCATTATCATCATCACTATGAACTGTAAACTCCCCATCGCCTTCAGTATCTGTCAGAGAACACAATTTCGTAAAAAAAAAGGAAGAAGACCGCTGCTACAGAGGAAGCTGTGAAGTGCATGAAGTCAGTTGCTTCATCATTACAAAACAAAAAAACAGTCAAACACAGCAGACAAATATTCTTCATTTGCAGATTGGGTTGCTGCTGAACTCAGAGAAATAAGGGACGAGAAAGTTCTTATTAAAGTAAAACGCAAGCTGAAGGCCAAACTGCTGCTGCTACAGAAAAAAGTGACATTATTTTATGCAGCTGAAAATGAGGCTGCAGCTGTAGATGAAACACAAATACTGACAATCCATAGTGAGGAAATAGACTGATACCTCACCTTTTTTAAAAAAAAATATAGAGCCAAAATCCGTCACTATTTTTGACATTAAATTATTTCAAATTATCAATCTTTTTATTTTAAGTTTAAGGCAGCAGCGTTTATTATGTCCCATTTTCGATTTTAAAACATATTTTCATTGCTTCCTTTCGGAAGGATATACTGTATCTGAGTGTTAGACATATATTTCAAATGTTTCTGGCAATATATACGACTTTACTTAAAGGTTGAGGTATCTGGCAACTACTCTGGTAATGGGAGATCTTAACAATAACTTTAAGTTCCTTGCCATCAGATAGTGAGTTATAACTGAATATGTAGTAAGTGCATGTATAAATGTGTTAAGAATGTGATGTAAGTAAAATAACAGTACTTACTTTTACAAAATCTTAGAGCACATTCACGATAACCCAGCACACTCAAGGCACAGTTTCACTAATCTTAGCAAGTAATATTCGATGAGAGTACATTGAACTTACATAACTGTCACCTTTTGGCAAAAATCGAAGGGTTACAAAAAGTTGTTCCGCTAGTGATAATGCAGATCTAAAATCTGTGTCTTTCCGCCGAATATGTGGTGCCACTAGCCCCAAGAGTTCTTCAAACTGCCCACATGTCATTCTGACAAAATTCTTGAAACCTTGCCTGTCTTCAACATAGAGCTGCTCAAATACAGAGTTATAATCTCCATGAGTTTCTCTTTGTAACAAAAACTTTCTGGACCACATGCGTCTCTATTTGGACTGATTTTCATGACAAACAATTACACCAAGAATTAAAGCACAAATGTCTAGTGCATCTTCACAGTCAGAATCCATTTCTGTTGCCGAATGTGTGTTCAAAGAGATTTCTGGATTGTAGCCGGTCGTCATAAACTTCATTCTACGATATTTCGGCTGGACAACTGCCAGCCATCTTCAGGTGAGCCGAACGAGGACTGACGAAGACGTTCTCCGCTCCGTCTTATATAGTGCACTGATGGTACTGCCGCGCATGCGTTAAAGTCGCAGAGATAGTAGTAGCACACCGGCCAGCGGCAGCGCCCTCGCTGGTGGAACAGCAAGACTCAGTTGCCGTCGATATTGTCGCTGGCCGCAGCTATCGAAGTCTTCTGGTGTCTTCGTCTTGAGCAAATTTTGGAGATGACGGGATTCCACGCGTTATTCAGTTAGTAACCACTGTCACGGTTCATTAGATTTCCCGCGATGCGTTTTTCAACGGATTCTTTGATAATGGAGTCCCAAAAGGTTGTCACTGTGGCGAAAATCGAAGTTTTGTCATACTCCACTGAACGTCCGTTGGAAATACCATGTTCCGCAACTGCAGATTTACTTAGCTGAAGTAGACGAGTGCAACGCTGATCCACTGTACGCGTTGTCTGTCCTATATAGGCCATACCACATTGACACGGTATTTTATAAATTCCCGCCTTCCGCAGTAACAAACTATCCTTCACCGATCCCAGCAGATCCGAAATCTTAGAAGGTGGACGAAAAACCACTTTCACGTGAAAATTGTTAAGATTCCTCGTTATTTTGAAGGAGATATTTCCAACGAAGAAAAGATAAGCTAGGGACCTGGTTGGCGCGTTCTCCTCTTTATCCACTTCCCGGTTCCTGGCTTTAGTTGAGAAAGCCCTATTAATTTGCCGGGTCGAGTATCCATTGTCTCTGAACACCGTCCTTAAATGTGCAAGTTCCTTAGGCCAATTCTCTGCATCCGACACCGTATGCGCCCTGTGCACAAAAGTTTCAAGCACACTCATGGTTTGGGATGGGTGATGGCAACTTGAAGAATGCAAGTACAGATCAGTATGAGTGGACTTACAATAAACAGAATGTC
Source organism: Schistocerca serialis cubense (assembly GCF_023864345.2). NCBI lineage: Eukaryota > Metazoa > Arthropoda > Insecta > Orthoptera > Acrididae > Schistocerca > Schistocerca serialis. The sequence continues at coordinate 149,929,866 of NC_064645.1, forward strand.
CCACCGAGCCGTCACTCTTCCGTTTAACCAAAACATCCATGAATGGAAGGCAACCATCTTTCTCTAGTTCCATAGTAAATCGAATATTCTCATGGATGGAGTTACGATGATGAAAAAACCCCATTAACTTTTCTTCTCCGTGGGGCCACACTATGAAAGTATCATCGACGTATCTCCAAAAAGCAGTTGATTTACAAGCCGCTGATTCAAGTGCTCTTTTCCTCAAAATCCTCCATAAAACAGTTAGCCACCAGAGGAGACAGAGGGCTGCCCATTGCGACACCGTCAGACTCTTCAAAAGATTCCTCGTTAAAAAAATCAAGTGGCTCTAGCACTATGGACTTAACATCTATGGTCATCAGTCCCCTAGAACTTAGAACTACTTAAACCTAACTAACCTAAGGACATCACACAACACCCAGTCATTACGAGGCAGAGAAAATCCCTGACCCCGCCGGGAATCGAAACTGGGAACCCGGGCGCGGGAAGCGAGTCCTCGTTAACATAAAATAGGTTGAGGAAAGAGCATGTCGGAGCAAAACAGTGATGTGCGATTCAAACTGTTGACCAATTAGCGTCAAGGAATTCGCAAGAGATACTTTTGTTAATAGGGAAACTACATCAAAACTCACTACCAGATCCGAACTACTTTAGTGGAGAGCCCCAGGTCTGTAGATGAAAACAGCGTAGTTCCGTATATGTTGTGAATATTTGCCAACCACTGGTCTCAGCTCTAACAACCCTACCACAACATAGGTCAAAATTTTAATAACGATTGTGGTGTTGCTCACGCTGCTAAATACTGCATTTTCGGGCAACATCAATCATATTATGTGGCAGGTGTCATTAGAGCACAGTTAATAATGTCATTTCATGTAATAATAAAAAAACTAGGCACTCATCTTTTTGTGTTTCCCACGATGGTCTCGTCGTAAAATCATGGCTCAATCGTTGAAAATATTCCAAAGTTTTGTAGATGCACTTCACAAAACATTCTTCAAGATTAAACCTTTCAAAGTTAGCACAATGGTGATGTAAAAAAAATAATCAGCACTCCGAAATTAAGTTACACTTCCATTTAATTGCTTTTATTGCAATATTACGTAAACACAAAACATCACTTCACAATACAAAACATACTTGAAAACATCTACCTCACACTCACTGTTAAAGTTCAAATTTTTATAGGCAGACTTCAATACGCGTCTTTCCAACATGACGTCCAAGACTTGACCTTCTCAATGTCCGACTCTCTAACAAGTTAACAGCTAACTAACTAATAATCGCTTACGCGCCCAAAAATCAGAGTTACAAGTACGTCAAAGAGCATAGTGACAAAAGAAAGAATACACATAAGAATAATATCATTGCAATATAAACATATCGATGTATCAAAAGTAAAATCAAATCTGAATGTTGTCTCAGAAATATGTTAAGAAGTTAACAGAAATACAGTAGAATATTACTGGTATCGAGAGGTTCAGGTGAGGTACCATAATGGTTACGTAATTCAAGTACCATTACACAGCAAAGAAGCTAGATGTTTGGGTAAATAGGCCGTAAAAGTAGACCTTCTTTAGGTACTTTAGGAAGACCATACTGTCTCGTTGGTATGCTGCCTTGTGGTCTTAACCGCTTGATGGTCTCTGGAGCTACCGAGGGAGAGTTCAAAAGTGCACACGTCTTCCGTTCCACACGTGTCGCTGGGTCTTCATCAGTCTTCCTGTACATAGTATCGCTAAGTAGACTATATATCTTCTCGAAATACAACCTACGAGGTAACAAGACGGTATAATGACCTTTATCAGCCTTCAGCACCACTATCTCCGGATCTTCTCGAAGGCTCCGTAGTGCAGCCCTTTCTTCAGTGGTTATATTACTACGTTGGGGAAGAGCTTTCAGGAGAACCCGACCTGTTTCCCTTCTTATTTCTTCAGTAGCGTCCATAGAAAGGCGGCGTATAGCTTGTTCAACACCACTTACGAAACTTATAAGAGGTACTTCACTGGTGTAGATGCAAAATTAAAACCTTTGTCCAAAACTAACAGCGTCGCATCGTCTAAAATCTTCCTCGTGAAATTAATAACGTAACGTCGTGCAGTTATTTCCTGTGCTTCGGCTGTTGTGGGACCAAGTGATGAAATTTCGACATCTGCCGGGAACAAGCAGCCTTATATACCCCATCGAACTTGGCTGAAGACACTCCATCCTCGCAGTCCCATGATACAGGAAAAAGAAGTGCTACAATATTCAAGTGTAGGTGGAACAATTCTTCTGAGATGGCATCTAACCTTCGTCTCGTATAAGAAATTCTCTCCTTCACAGTAGCACGCTCACCTTGTACAGTATTTTCTGTGCAGTGGTCGTCTTAATAAAATGAGGCACTCAGGCTAATTTGGGTATTATGCCATGGTCCCTACATCTCATTAAAAAACTTAAAGAATTTAAAAGTTTTGCTCTCTTACCACGTAGCTTGTCTAACCTTCTTACATTTGAGGCCATCTTCTCCCCGTAAAGGAGTCTGATATAAAATTTATCATGGCGGACGTCTGTGCTGCGTGTAGTGACAATGTCCACGTGACCACTGACACCAGGATTGTTTCACAACTGACGCAGCATGTCCAAACTGTGGGAAAATTCTCCGAAAGGACCATCCCGTCACTCGAAAGGCCTCAATTTGACTCCTTTCACACACGCTCAGTTGGCTGTTGATGGCTGTTGGTGGACGACGCTGAAACCGGTATCAGTACATCTACTACCCCCAGGAGGCATATGCCGTTATTGGGTGAAAATAAACGTCGTCTTTCGACCTGTACTAATTTATTTCTTCCAGTAGTGAAGACAGACTAATTCAAACATGAGGTTAGTGTATATAATTTATGAAAAATTACGAACTTCTTGTGTTGCTGCATTCTGTAATGGAATGAGTTTGCTACTAGTTTGGAAAAGAGCATTTCCATCAGCATTTCCTTCTGTCTGTCACTCATTTGTTCAGCAGAAATCTGTAACCGTTCTTCCTTTTGCGCATTCTGTGTGAACGATAACGTTGATATTGTCATCCCTAGTCCGAAATTTGTCACCAGGTACCAGTTTTGTGCCTGCGGCAGCCACAAAAAGCAATTTTTTCAGTTCCTAACCTTCAGGACAGCTGATCCGATCATTAATAGTGTCTCCGTAATCCAGAAAGACCTTGAGCCCAATATGAACACATTCTCGCCTCACACCTCCGTTGGTGTTTGTAAGTTTTTGAGAAAATTATTTATAAGCGTTTCGTGGAAATTGCCTTAACTATGTTCAATTGAAGTCCTCCGCGTCGTTCTCTTTTTATCCGTATGTGAAAGCTAATGTCAGAAGCTACTGTAGTTATTTTTATACGCTGTTCACCAACAGTCTGGTTCACGAGGTGGGTTTGTGTATATAACTGCAGCTTCACATTAGCTACTGCGTGGGGAACTTTGAATTTCACAGCAGTAGTACTCGTCTCTATTTACGATTTAATCGTGTTAGAAATAGGTGTTCGAGGCAGAAGATACCGACCACAAATGGGAAAATCCCCTGACATAATTCAATTTAATTTAATTTGAGAAAGAAAAGATTAGTGCACATCGCATACTGCGTTGGCATTAAGGACCAGCTATTCAAGTTATTTATTATTTATTTAGATATCCATCACAGGTGCATAAAAATTTTAGTTGTGACCATTATATTTCCGAACGCTTGTCACACAATCTGCGTCTCTGAAATTATGCTACTGTCAACAGAAGAGATGCAGTCGATGTTTAGAAAGTGAACGCAAGCATTCCAAACTGTAGTGTAGTCACAACTATAAATTAAATGCAACCGTGACGGAAACCTACGCTGGTGAGCCGAAACATTATGAACGACGCCCATCACGAGGTTGAATGCCTCCTGGTGACGCTGCGGCTACATGATGCGGGAAGAAAAGAATGTAAACGAAGACAGACGGAAGGGTCGTCATTAGAGAGAAGATAAGGGCCGTAAATGCGGGAATCCACAGTTACAGCTGTTTTTTCGAAGGACACATTGTTGTGGTTCTGCGGCTGGAAACAAGAATCCCTGAAACGACGAAGCTGGCCGCCGGTTGGTGTACTACTGTCACAAGCACCTATGGAAAGCGCTTGTGGGCGGTGGAATAACGTGTACGCCGTATAGTATTGGAAGACCACATCTCGTCACAAAACGTAGAAGTCGGAGGATTTCACACTGTGTAATGTAGGACATGCAGCGATCTGTGGCAAATCTGACGACAGAGTACAATGCTGGTGCAGGAGCAAGTGTTTCGGTACATACCATTCAAAGGCCATCGTTGAACATGGAGCTCCACAAAAAATGTGTGTGAAATCTTATGGGACTTAACTGCTAAGGTCATCAGTTCCTAAGCTCACACACTGTTGTTGTTGTTGTGGTCTTCAGTCCTGAGACTGGTTTGATGCAGCTCTCCATGCTACTCTATCCTGTGCAAGCTTTTTCATCTCCCAGTACCTACTGCAACCTACATCCTTCTGAATCTGCTTACTGTATTCATCTCTTGGTCTCCCTCTACGATTTTTACCCTCCACGCTGCCCTCCAATACTAAATTGGTGATCCCTTGATGCCTCAGAACATGTCCTACCAACCGATCCCTTCTTCTGGTCAAGTTGTGCCACAAACTTCTCTTCTCCCCAATCCTATTCAATACTTCCTCATTAGTTATGTGATCTACCCATCTAATCTTCAGCATTCTTCTGTAGCACCACACTTCGAAAGCTTCTATTCTCTTCTTGTCCAAACTATTTATCGTCCATGTTTCACTTCCATACATGGCTACACTCCATACGAATACTTTCAGAAATGACTTCCTGACACTTAAATCAATACTGGATGTTAACAAATTTCTCTTCTTCAGAAACGCTTTTCTTGCCATTGCCAGCCTACATTTTATATCCTCTCTACTTCGACCATCATCAGTTATTTTGCTCCCCAAATAGCAAAACTCCTTTACTACTTTAAGTGCCTCATTTCCTAATCTAATTCCCTCAGCATCACCCGACTTAATTAGACTACATTCCATTATCCTTGTTTTGCTTTTGTTGATGTTCATCTTATATCCTCCTTTCAAGACACTGTCAATTCCATTCAACTGCTCTTCCAAGTCCTTTGCTGTCTCTGACAGAATTACAATGTCATCGGCGAATCTCAAAGTTTTTATTTCTTCTCCATGAATTTTAATACCTACTCCGAATTTTTCTTTTGTATCCTTTACTGCTTGCTCAATATACAGATTGAACAACATCGGGGAGAGGCTACAACCCTGTTTTACTCCCTTCCCAACCACTGCTTCCCTTTCATGTCCCTCGACTCTTATAACTGCCATCTGGTTTCTGTACAAATTGTAAATAGCCTTTCGCTTCCTGTATTTTACCCCTGCCACCTTTAGAATTTGAAAGAGAGTATTCTAGTCAACATTGTCAAAAGCTTTCTCTAAGTTTACAAATGCTAGAAACGTAGGTTTGCCTTTCCTTAATCTTTCTTCTAAGATAAGTCGTAAGGTCAGTATTGCCTCACGTGTTCCAGTGTTTCTACGGAATCCAAACTGATCTTCCCCGAGGTTGGCTTCTACTAGTTTTTCCATTCGTCTGTAAAGACTTCGCGTTAGTATTTTGCAGCTGTGACTTATTAAACTGATAGTTCGGTAATTTTCACATCTGTCAACACCTGCTTTCTTTGGGATTGGAATTATTATATTCTTCTTGAAGTCTGACGGTATTTCGCCTGTTTCATACATCTTGCTCACCAGATGGTAGAGTTTTGTCAGGACTGGCTCTCCCAAGGCCATCAGTAGTTCCAATGGAATGTTGTCTACTCCGGGGGCCTTGTTTCGACTCAGGTCTTTCAGTGCTCTGTCAAACTCTTCACGCAGTATCATATCTCCCATTTCATCTTCATCTACATCCTCTTCCATTTCCATAATATTGTCCTCAAGTACATCGCCCTCGTATAGACCCTCTATATACTCCTTCCACCTTTCCGCTTTCCCTTCTTTGCTTAGAACTGAGTTTCCATCTGAGCTCTTGATATTCATACAAGTCGTTCTCTTATGTCCAAAGGTCTCTTTAATTTTCCTGTAGGCAGTATCTATCTTACCCCTAGTGAGATAGGCCTCTACATCCTTACATTTGTCCTCTAGCCATCCCTGCTTAGCCATTTTGCACTTCCTGTCGATCTCATTTTTGAGACGTTTGTATTCCTTTTTGCCTGCTTCATTTACTGCATTTTTATATTTTCTCCTTTCATCAATTAAATTCAATATTTCTTCTGTTACCCAAGGATTTCTACTAGCCCTCGTCTTTTTACCTACTTGATCCTCTGGTGCCTTCGCTACTTCATCCCTCAAAGCTACCCATTCTTCTTCTACTGTATTTCTTTCCTCACACACTACTTGACCTAAATTATCCTAAGGACGAACACACACACCGATGCCCGAGGGAGGACTCGAACCTCCGCCGGGACCAGCCGCACAGTCCGTGACTGCAGCGCCTATGACCGCTCGGCTAATCCCGCGCGGCTGGAGCTCCACATCACACGACCCCTACATGTTCCTGTGTTGACCCAATGATGCCTTCAGTTATGATGGCAGAGGGCACAGTATCACTGAGTTTTAACCGTGGATCAATAGAAACGTGTCGCCTGTCGAATGAATCACATTTCTTGTTACACCAGGCAGGTTGTTGCGTCCTTACACTGTCATCCAGGCGCATGGCTGTGCGAAACATGCACTGCGACACTGATCCAGGCTGGTGAGGGCAGAATTATGCTGTGGCTGAGTTGGGCTTCCATTTGATCTGTGGTGGTAGTCGATTTCATAATGACAGCAGTTGACTATATGAACATTATTGCGGACCACCTGCATCGTTTCATGCATGAAGCCAACCTCGCCCCCCACCCCCCACCCCCCACCCCTCCCCAATACGGCAATGACACCTTGAAATCTTCCAGCTGGATAACTATCGGTGTTGCAAGGTCAGAATATTACTACAGTGGTTTGATAGATATTATAGTGGACTCACATTGATGTCTAAGCCAGCAAATGTGCCTGATCTGGTGTGCCTGATCTGTACTTATTGGAACAGATCTTAGGCTCCAGTTGTGTGCCCGTAAACCACCATCCTGTAATTCGCTGGAATTGCTTGACCTATGCGTAGACATTCCACATACTTCTGGAATCCTGTCAAGTGATGTAGGCCGCATAACAGGGTTCGCGATACGTCCGCATGTATATGACCCTCGTAAAGTGATGGAGAGGGTGGTTTGCCAATGATACAGAAACTGGGAACCATGCTGTAGTGGCATAGCCTTATAGCATCAGGAGATCGACATTTCGTTGTCGCGACAACTCGTTGAGATTGGTGTTTTGGACCTCGAATAATTGGGTAAAATGCGGCGAGATTACCGTAAACCTGGTAAAATTACGAAAATTGATAGAAAATACGTAAAACTGACGAAAATACAACAGAAAATGTGGAGTGATGAGGGTCCTTAACACGCTCGCCTGGGTGTATGAAAATCACCTGTCTGTTGTACTGTGTTTGAAAAGGGGAACAACACGCTATTAAATAGGTGATCGTCAAAGAACATGGAGGCCCCAGGTTTGTTCGCTTTGTAAAATACGATTTGGAGCGATCTTCAGTATGTCTGATGAGAGTACAACGCTGGTGTCGTCACAACTATTTCGGAGAACGCCGTTCAGCGCACTTTTTTGAACATAGGTCTCCGCTGCAGACGACCCTAAATGTTCCCATGTCGATCCAACAAAGTCGCTAATTACTTCGTGATGAAATAATAAGCAGCCAATCACTTGCAGAACGGAAAGTTGATTTAAGCCCCTTGACCATACTTTCAATGTTTATAAAAACTTCTTCTTCAGAAGGATAGAAGGTTACATATTGTAGCGGAGGTACGTTATAAAATAGCGGAAAGAAGTCAGTAAAATGTAAAAGTCACCTCTCTATTTCTTCACGAAGATTTCGTCCTGTGGTTGCTGCTCCAGCCACGTACAACGTTTTAAAATCGTCAATTACGGTTGCAGGGAGCACAGATACATCGGGTATTGAACTGTGGATCAATGGAAAAATGTCGCCTTGTCAAATGAATCAGGTTTGCTGCGACACCAGTCTAATGGTCGTGTCCTACGCTCAACATACTTGCATTTATCGTCCGTTTTCATCCTTGTGTTTATGTGTCACAGGTCTTAAACTCACCTGCACAAATACAAAGGGGGGGGGGGGCATTGATGGCAAAGGTGTTGTTCGCAGTCCGTTTCTGGTGGTTTCAGCACGATGCTATCATTCGGAAATTTAGCTTGGCAGTGGTTAGTTCTATCTTACCAAGTTCTTCATTATTTATACGAAGATTGGTTATTGCATGTAGGATGGATCCATGAAAGGGTAACGGAGGCTTCCTATCACTTACCTTCTCCTGAGTCTTGAGTTATACGGCTTACTTGCAGTGCTATTACGTCAATGCTGACTCTACAGCATCCCGTATAAGCTGTTGAGTACCTTAACTGTAGTATCTGTTTATGAGTCCAATTGAAAGACTTACTCCAGGCCGTTGAGCGACACGAAATTATTAATTACTATTATCTGGAAAGAAAGTTTCATAATATACCGTAAAGTGGAATAAATAGAAATATTTTTCAACTTTAAAAGAAAGAAACTGATGATTTTAAAAAGAAATAGGAAAATCAAAATTATAATTAAAGTCGAAACTACCTCATGCTTAAAACGTAAAAAAGAACTTGGCGTTCCATTTCACTCTGCAGAGAGGAGTGAATAAAAACAGTGTGTTTGTCTTATTATTTTATTTATTGGTCTTCGGGTTGAATAGGGATATGTCACAATCTGTTTTCGTTCTAGGGGAAAAAGACAAAAAATTAATCTATTTCAAAAAACTGTCATTCAGTATACAAACAGTAAGGTAATGTTTATGTGATCAAGACGGTCCTTTACACATAAACTGCCACAATATGATCAGTGTCACATTTACAGACTTCGTGTTCAATTCACAAAAACTAAAAATATTGAATGAATTGTAGCTGTTTATTTTGTTTCTCAAATAGAGATTGTTATAGACCTCTAATAACATGTTCAAAAAAAAGCAAATCAACTTGAACGACTAGAAACAGGACGTTCATATTCACGGGAAATGATTGTAATTTCAGTTACTTCGGTTCAGCACGTGTCATGTAATCTAGTAGGCACAGGGTCCGCCTGGGCCCTTATAATTTGATCCATGCGTGATGGCATCGACGCCTATAAGGCACGAACAGCGTCCTATGGTATAGTCATCCGCGCTGCATTCACCTGGTTCCAAAAATCGTGAGTTAGTTAGTTAGTTAGTTACGTGTTCCATTGGTCAATAGCGTGGAAAAACCGTTATGATGTGGAACGTGTCTAATGCACAAGAAATGCACACAGGAAACAAGTTTTTTTTTTTTACATTATAGTGTTATACCTAAATATTTCTATTATCTATCCCATTCCCTTAAATGACATAAAATGCATATATTATATCTCCAGATTTATTTACTCGTATTCAAGAATTCATCTATGGTATAGAAGGAGTTTTCAAGGAGGTATGATTTCAATTTGTTTTTGAAACTATTACTGCTGTCTCTCAGACATTTTATTTCATTGGGTAATTTATCAAAAAGTTTTAAAGCAGCATATTTTACCCCTTTCTGTGCCAAAGATAGTTTAAATAAAGGATAGTGTAGGTCTTTCTTTTTTCTGGTATTGTAATCATGAATGTCGCTGTTGATTTTAAACTGGTCCATTTTGTTGGGAAACAATTTCATTACTGAGTGAAGGAACTGTGAAGCAGTTGTAAGAATTCCTAACCTTTTAAACAGATGTCTACAAGATGTGCGGCTATGAACCACACACATTATTCTAACTACTTTCGGCATGGGTGTGTGTGTTTGTCCTTAGGATAATTTAGGTTAAGTAGTGTGTAAGCTTAGGGACTGATGACCTTAGCAGTTAAGTCCCATAACATTTAACACACATTTGAACATTTTTTGAACTACTTTCACCTTTTGCCTAAGTGTTGAGTTGCCCCAGAGTATTATTCCGTATGACATCAGAGAGTGGAAGTATGCAAAGTATGTTAGCTTACTAATTTCTACATCCTCAAAATTGGCAATTATTCTGATTTCAAAAGTTGCTGAACCTAATCGCTTCAGGAAATCCAAAATATGACTCATCTATATGTACACTCAAAAACCTTAGTATACTCTACCCTGGCCAATGACTTCTTCTGATGTGTTATGTTTATTGAAGGAATTATACTTTTTGCAGCAGAAAGTTGGCTGTACTGTGTTTTTCGAAGTTCAGAGCAAGCCCATTCACAGAAAACCAGTTAATAACTTTTCCAATGACCTTATTTGTATCATTTTCTATCGGACTTTCTTTTACTGGATTAATAAATATGCTTGTCAGTGGTGGTTGACATGAGTCACAGCACAGCACCCATCGTTTTGCCATATCCCACACATTTTCGGTTGGCGACAACTCTGGTGCCCTGGCGAGCCAGGGCAAAAGGCTGACATCCTGTGACACCAAAAAGGCGTTTGTTCGTTCAGAAACAAGTGGTCGTGCATTGTCTTGTTGAAATGGCGTCTGGGGCGTTTTGCACAATGGTTATGGCTACGAGTCGCAGGCTGTCACTCACGTAGATCACACTGGTCACATTGCCCCGGACACGCACCAGCTGTGATTAGTTGTTGTAACGAATAGCACCACACACAATACAGCCTTGAGTTGGCGCTTATAAAATAAATAAAATAAAATAAAATAAAATATTAATTATGTATTATTGTATGATAGTGATTGGTTGTAATTAATATTTGCGTGACGTTTAATTATTCGGTATCAGACGCTTGACAATGGCTTTTTCGTAAATGTAATGTTATTCGTAGTTGACCGTGAAATAAGGCTCAAATAATCGGACTTCGTATTTAAATCGTTTCCAAAGACTGCTGCGGTAGGTGCGGACTCAAATCTAAATCTCAATATTAGAATAATTTGCCAGCCATGTCAATACGTCGTACAGAGGTGACTGTCTACTAAACATAAAAAGTTTACACAGTTAGTTAAATCAGATATATTCAACGAATAAGCCTACAGTTAAATAATTCTACTTACTTTCATAAATATAAATTCTTTACAGATTCGAGTGCCTAGTAAGATTGCAACTCGCAGTGATCTTATATAACATAAAATATGGCGGTGTGCCAGTCAATAAAATATACGTGCTTCCCGCACCACTTATCCAAGACCTCTCTCTCCTTAATCAAACATAAGAGTATCGTAATTGTGTTTTTGTTTTATCAGCGACACAGCGCTGCAGTTCTGTGCCATAGGCTTTATTTATTTCTCACAGATTAATTATTTAATTAAGATTTCGCGTTTCCAAGGAAACTCACGCACGGCATGCAAATGTGCCTTTATATTGCCCCCTGAATTGCGAGGCGAAAGGACACACCTGCAGGCGAGCAATTCACCTAAAGGCACAAGAAAATCTAAGTTATCTACAACTATTTACATGACTTACATTATACTGTATATTATATACAAAATTTGAATGACGCGCGTGCGCCGAAAAAGTTCTTATGTTGGCAAAACAGAGTGCGCGCATGCGCAGAAGCGTCCGTGTAACTACGGCACTGCCGTTATTTCGTAAATTTAGATCACGCGGCACAGTATTGCAGTTCATATTGTTCGTGTGCGCGCGCATTTCTTAGTCGTTGCACAAAGAAAATATTCCACCAAGATTACATATGAAGACTACATTCTATGACAGGTAACTTAGTTTTAAAATTACAATATTTGTTATAATACAATACAACTTTAGATTGTTGAATGTTCTTAGTTACATAGCATTGCAATGAAATGCTTCAACGAAAAATGTTCTGTTGTTTCAGGTGCGTTGACCTATACACATCGTGTCGTTATTACAGTTTATATTCATCTACTGCACAGTACTGTTTCACAGGTTAGTGTCGTCGTGGTAAAGTTTTTTGATCACAGTAACATCGCTGTATAACAATGTGATTGATACATAAGCATGTCCATTTCCTATTTCCATTATAGTCGTTGTGATGCAGTTCGTTGTGACAAAAAGCATTGTTTATTACAGATCAGACGTGACCCGTCGAGTAATTAGTCCATATGCAGTTCGTTTTCGATATTCCGTGGAAGCTTGGTTGCAGAACCTCGGACGGCACATAGCTGGCGTCGATCCTTGGACAGTCCAGGTAAGAGTGTCCGTCACATTTCGAGAACATTTCATTCCCTGAAGTTCCAACCAGAATTCTTCCACCCGTCGTGTTGTTTTCTGGACGGGCACTTTGTGTCCATTTAATCCAGTTAACATCTTGAAGTTGGGTACTGTAGTAATGTCACTAGACGATGCACGAATTATGCACTTCACATATTCAGTTTTTTTTTTTTTTTTTTTTTTTTTTTTTTTTTTTTTTTTTTTTTTATAGCTCACCTAAATGTTCGTAGTTACTCATCGCGTTTACAAAGGTACGATGCATCATGAATGTCATTAACAGTTTCTTTCACATAGGTTTCTGCGTAGTTGCAGACTTAGTAATGTACGTTAATGTCCGTGAACAGTGGTTCACTACGCATTTTTTTTTTTTAAAGTTTTTCACATTTTGGCACTCGTTATCGTTCAAATTTTCACACAGTAACAGTTACATTATACATCAGTTAAAAAAAAACATAAGTAATCATACATATACACGTCACATATTTTCTTAGCATAAACATAATACAGTTACACATAAACATGTTTTCATCATTATTACATAGCTATAAATTATTACATTGTGTCACATTTGATTACATGGATTGCAGATATTTACGTCCTCTTTAACGGTTTTGCTGGGATTTTATCGATGTTTTTTGTGATGTCATCTGAAATTAAGATAGGTTAGACACAACATTCATTACATCAGTAGGCAAGACCAGGCGTTTTCACTACTCAATAAATATTCAAAATAATAAGAGACGGAAAGCTGTTAGATTCCTCGCGTTTTGTGCGTGTGTGCATAGTGTCTGTGTGGCCTTGGCTACTGGTAGATGCTTTTCTTGCTGAGAGATGTGCGTCTAATCTATTTCTCGAAGTAAAAGATCGCTTCACAGATGACGTCTGTCGGTTCGTCAGGTGTCATACCAAGTCAGTGGTACCTACAGTCACAAATGTTCCGTGAAAAATTTATATATCATTCACTGCTACGTAATCATAAATTTTACTTTAATATTCAGTCTTCTTGGTGGTGCCGCGGCGTTGAAAGAAAAGTTCTTCTGTCTTCAACTGCGTCACTGGAACCGCTGAAATGAAAATTTCTATACTGCTTATTATCTGTGTTGTAGCAAACAGAGTTTTGCGAGTTGCTTAGCAATGTTTTCATGGGTATGACTTTGACATTATTTGGCATGAAATGCTCTAAGATCTCGGTGTGCGTATAGCCCAATAATTTTGTTAGTTCTAGGATGTTGTAACAGATACGCACCAGGATGCGGTATGTTAACAATTATATAAGGTCCTTCATATAGCAGACGCCACTTAGCGTTGCGTCGTTTGAGTGCTACAGATTTATGATGAGTACGAAGTAGTACAAGCATTCCTACCTTGAATTTTTGTTTTCTTTTTATTATGTTTGTGTGATGTTTGTTTCGTATCTGTGCGTGGTGTGTCAATGTAGTCAATACTTCTTTTATTTTCTGTTCAGGTGTGATTTCCTTGTCTGACAACTTAGGTAATGGTTCTATCCACTGATCGTTCTGTTTGCAATTGAACATGATCTCGTTAGGTGTGTAATTCGTATCGTAAATATTTAAGTTATTGTGTACGTCTTCGAAAAGACTTAGGTAGGACACCCAATTAGTATGTTTTGATGAAATATAGGTCCTCATGAATCGATTTAGTTCTCGGAAAAGTCTCTCAGTCGCGTTACATTGTGGACTAAACTTTGAAATAAATATACTTTTAATGTTATTGTCCTTCAAGAAATTTCTCCATTTGTACCCAGAGTAGTATGCTGCATTATCTGACAGAATTACTTTAGGTTTTCCCACGTGCGTCAGGTAATCACTTGAGAATCTTCGTATTATAGCATTTGCAGAGGCGGATTTTAAAGCATAAAGTTTTACATGTTTAGAAAATATATCGTAAAAAGCTAAGATATATTTGACGCCTCCAGAGCTTGCTGGATGCGGTCCACTGATGTCAGTACACAGAATTTCCAGGGGTTTACTAGGTAAAATAGAATGTAAATCTGTTTTTGTGGATAAATTCTGAGGTTTTGATTTTTGACATATGACACATGTTTTTAGTTCCCTATAAATTTTTCTTCTCATATTGCTAAAATAACAGTATGTACTGAGCTTTGCCAAACACTTTTTCGTCCCATAATGACCCCAAACTAAGTGTGTGTGCCAAATTAGATTACGTTCAGACTCTTTGGGAATGCATACACACCAGTTAGTAGCATTTGGATGTCGGCGGTAAAATAACACATCATTGTGTAACTTGTAATACTTAGTCAAAGGATGGTTGTGTTTTTCTACCAGTAATGTTATTATCTTATACCAGTGAGGATCAGATTTTTGTAATTCAGCCATGTTTCTGCACATATCAATATAATATTGGTGATACTGCTTGTCTTGCATTAAGAGAATCCTGTAGTCATTTATATTTTCTAAGTCACTGTTGGTATCATTCATACCTTGTGGAAGTCTAGACAAAGTGTCTGCAATGGTGTTGTCCTTACCTCTTATGTACTTAATTTCAAAACAGTAGTTCTGAAGTGTAACTGCCCATCGTGATAGTCTAGGATGTACAAGTTTACAAGTTAACAAAAATGTCAGGGCCTGGTGATCGGTGTAAATTACCGTATGTTTTCCAAATAAATAATAATTGAATTTCTTGAATGCCCATACTATGGAAAGTGTTTCTAACTCAGTAGTGGAGTATGTACGCTCACATTCAGTTAGAGTGCGAGTCGCAAACCCAATAATTCTTATCTGTTCCTCCTCTTTATTCTTTACAACTTGAAATAAGCAACAGCCCAAGCCAGTACGTGAAGCGTCACAAGTCATACAAAAATCTAAATTGAAATCTGGATGGCTCAATATGTTAGCATTCACTAAAGCATATTTAATTGTATTAAAGTCATTCTGGCACTGTTCCGACCAGATCCAAACTTGATTCTTTCTGAGTAGATTTAGCAGATGTTTACTGTTCAAAAGTGGTTGTGGCAAAAAACGTCTGAAAAATGAACATAACCCAAGGAATGATTTTAACTGCTTTTTAGTTCGAGGGCTAGGAAAGTTTCTGATAGCATCTAATTTACTGGGATCCGGACGTATGCCCTGTGAATTAATGATATGTCCTAAATACTTTATCTCACTGCAACCAAATTTTGATTTTCTTAGGTTGGCTGTGACTCCAGCTTGTGCAAATTTTTTTAAAATTCTTTGAAGAGTGTCAACGTGTTCATTCCAAGATTGTGTAGCTATCAGTATATCATCTACATAGTGTGTGACTGACTCAACTAAATCGTCGCCAAGCACGGTATCCAGGGCTGTAATGAATACCCCAGAGCTGACATTCAGTCCGAAGGGTAGAACACAAAACTGATAGGTTCGCCCCCCGAACATAAATGCAGTATATTTCCGAGAATCAGGAGTGATACCCACCTGCCAAAACGAATTAGCGAGATCTATTGTGGAAAAATATTTTGCATCTAGAAATTTCTGTAATTGCTCTTCTAAATTTTCAGGTTTTGTGTGAACCGGTAAAATTATTTCATTAATAGCTCGTGCGTCTAACACTAACCTAATGCTTCCATTTGATTTTTTGACAACAAGTAGAGGACTACAATAAGGTGAGGTGGATGGTACAATGACCTTCCAGTCTAACATTTGTTTTAATTCTTGCCACACAGCAGGTCGTTGAGATAACGGTACGTTATATGTCTTATGGTAGAAGATCTTGTGAGGCTTAACTTCAATCTTGTACACATACGTGTTGATAACACCTAATCGTTTGGTAAGAACTTGTAAATATTTGGATAACACTTCCTGTAGTTTTATACGTTCATGTACACTGAGAGCTGTAGCTTCACTTATCTTATGATCAAGCAATGTTTTCAAGTCCATTAGCTCTGTGTCAGATGAGTGTGTTTGCATATCTTGAATGTCTTTGTCGAGTACTAACTGAACCTTGTACCCTGTACAGTTTTTGTCATGCTTTAGAGTTCTCCTGTCCAAATCAATAATAATTACACTGCCTTTATCATTTAAAATACATTTACCTTTGAAGAAGTCTATAATGCAGTCCTGCTCGCTCATAATATCTATTCCTAATATGCAATTTGTCACAAGGTTTTGTACAACCAGGAATGGCCATTGTACGGTTCCATTACCTATTTTAACGTTTACAAAAACTTGCTTCGTAACCCTACATGACTTATTACCTAGTGCAGTAGTTATTTTACAGTTTTGGGCAGGAAACTCAGGCACAGGTTCCAATTCACACATCTTTTTATAGAAATTAAAAGACAAAACGCTCACAGCTGCACCTGTATCTAAGATAATAGTAGTTGGAATCCCACCTACTACACCAGTAATAGATGCTAAAACAATTTCATTTGTGTTTAAACGACATTGTGTACTGTCTTGCAAAAGTTGATCTGATATATTCTCATTGTGGTTGTACCTTATAAATAAAACAGGTAGTTTTTGTTTACAATTATTAGGCAAATCAATATTTTGTTGTTCAGTTGTGGTGTCAAATAACTGATTAACATTGAAGTCGCCCCCCAAGAATTCTTCAGCCACGACCTGGGGCAAAGTAGTGACTGTTTCTAGTTTGTTGGATTATCATTTGTACTAGGTACTGACACAGATTGGGGTTGTGCAGCAGGTGTCATTTCTATTATATTCACATTCGGATATTGCCTATTATGATCTCCAAACTTTTGCGGTTGTTGTTGCTGTTGCGCATTATAACTTACCTGTCGGTCGTAAGGTATGCTCCAATTTTGTCCTGGTGGCTGCTGTGCTAAAGCAGTATTTGAATGAAAGTATTGATCGCTACGAGTCCAGCCTTGATGCTGTCTTGGCTCGTAGTTATTATTATTTCTATTTCTGTTTGTGTTTTTGTTGTACCGCGTATCCAACTGTGGGCGCGCCAGAATTGTGTTGGCAAGCCTGCATGTTTTGCATACCACTAGTGTAAACATTGTGGCTGTTGTTTTGCCGCGCGAAGCGCTGATCTTCAAGTAACATGTCAACCGAATCTAAAGCTGTTAAAAAATAATCTGAATCGTCATCCGGGATATGTAGAAGTTTTTCCTTAATGTTGAAAGGCAATTTGGCCTTCAACGCTCGGAGTATATCACGCGTTGCGACTGGTTCGTCTAAAAAATGTCCCATGTTCAAGTATTTTTCAAAATATCTGCGTAAGTTACCATTTTTACTGTTAAAAGTTTCAGGTTCTAAAATTTGTCTTCTGAGTCGCTCCTGGACGGATTGCGACCAGAATTTGTTCAGAAAAGCACGCTCAAACTCACTGTACGTGGTACATACGTCAGCTTGACTGTATGCCCAGACAGCTGCATCGCCTTGGATGTAACCGACAATATACGAAATCTTTTTCCGGTCACTCCAAGTGCGTGGAAATGCGTTACTAAAAGATTTAAGAAAAATCACCGGATGAATGGTTCGTTTTTCTGGGATAAAAGCCTGAAATTGCCTGTGTTTTATTAAGCTTTCTTCTTCCTTTGCATTATGATATGGATTTGTTCCACTGTAATTACTGCAATGCTCAGCTGGCGAGTAATTACGATAATGTTGCTGTAGTTTACCATGATAATAGCTCGTGTTTGTGGTTGCACGTCGTGGTATGTGTTGTAGTCGTGGTGTGTTTTGTTCTTGTGTGTTTGTCGTGTGCGGTATGTGTGCGTCATACTCGAATGTATATTGATTTCTGAACTGTACATTTTGACTGATATTTTCGTTACATTCAGACTGTGGTTGATCGGTGAATTGTCTCATGGGTGCAGTGACGGATTGTACTGCGTCACTAATCAGCTGTTTGTTATTAGTGATGTATTCCGCTACGGAGTCGTGCACAATTGTTGGTAAATTTTCACGTATGCATCTATCAAAATGTTTGTCTTTGTTCTCTACCCAATCATGAAATTCTTTATTAATATTTTGAAAATGAGCTGTGGCATCAGATTGTAAGATGTCAGTCAGGTGTTGTTCAACATCGTCAAATTTATTCTGCACGTCAGTAATTCGTTTTTCAAGGTTGTCGTGTACTGAAGGATATGTTTGAATTTGTTCAGTAAGAGCTTCACACGTGACATTAAGGTTTTTTAATTGTGTCTGTAAAAGTGCTACGTCATTTGTAGTCTTTTCTTGTCTCGTATTAAGCTTGGCAAATTTCGTACTGAGTTCAGTCATCTGTTTGGTCAGTGTGGCGTCTATAAGTTCCACACGTTTACTCAAAGTGTCATTACATGCCTTGATTGTTATGAGGTCAGATTTAATTTCGTCATTTTGTGTCTTTAAGGTTGCCATGTTTTCCGCGTTCTGTTTCATTAGCATTTGTAACATGTTGGCAATGTTTACTGTTTGCAAGGTCTCTGCCCCCGCCGCGTCATTAGACGTGACGTCATGTATTAACATGGGCTCTGACTGAGACTTTGAAATTTTTGTGGTGGACGGCCTATTGTCAAAACTTCCGTTAACACTTGCGTCAATATTTGATGAATCGTCACTACCGGTTGCTGTCGTAAAGCCATTTTCTAACACTTGTCTCTCGTCCGAGTCGGATTGCGTCTGAATAGTATGTCTTTGCTGTTCCATCTTTGCGTATTGTTTTCTAGTTATGACCATGCCACACGTGATATATATTTCAAGAAATTAATGTTTGACACTGGTTTTAAAATAAAATGCAGTTGAGCATGAATCGCTCGTAGCAACAATGGCTGTTTGTTAATTTAAAAATGTAAACTGAATATGGGATTATTGTTAATGGCTGCTGTCCATGTTACATCGTATCGTACAGAAGTCGGCCATATTGTACACTCGTGTATTGGTATTGTTGCAGAAGTTATTGTTTAAGGAAAAGTACTGAGAATGAAATTTATCACTGAAAACTGCTACGCGCGAAAGAAATACTACAGAATCTACTGAAGAGCTAATACACTGAATTATGCGTCTGGTCAAGCCTGCCAATGCAAAGATGCTGCGTCTTACCTTATTTTGCTGGAAGCTTCATTGCGTCTTCCCGCAAAATTTTAGAATTGGAAAATATCTTCAGATCTTTGTTATTTCTCATACATTCACGTCCAAGTCCAGAAAGTTAATTTTTCACATGAAACAAAGAGAACAGTGTAACAAATGACAAAATAACAAGTCCGACACGCAGTCGCCAACATAAAATAAATAAAATAAAATAAAATAAAATATTAATTATGTATTATTGTATGATAGTGATTGGTTGTAATTAATATTTGCGTGACGTTTAATTATTCGGTATCAGACGCTTGACAATGGCTTTTTCGTAAATGTAATGTTATTCGTAGTTGACCGTGAAATAAGGCTCAAATAATCGGACTTCGTATTTAAATCGTTTCCAAAGACTGCTGCGGTAGGTGCGGACTCAGATCTAAATCTCAATATTAGAATAATTTGCCAGCCATGTCAATACGTCGTACAGAGGTGACTGTCTACTAAACATAAAAAGTTTACACAGTTAGTTAAATCAGATATATTCAACGAATAAGCCTACAGTTAAATAATTCTACTTACTTTCATAAATATAAATTCTTTACAGATTCGAGTGCCTAGTAAGATTGCAACTCGCAGTGATCTTATATAACATAAAATATGGCGGTGTGCCAGTCAATAAAATATACGTGCTTCCCGCACCACTTATCCAAGACCTCTCTCTCCTTAATCAAACATAAGAGTATCGTAATTGTGTTTTTGTTTTATCAGCGACACAGCGCTGCAGTTCTGTGCCATAGGCTTTATTTATTTCTCACAGATTAATTATTTAATTAAGATTTCGCGTTTCCGAGGAAACTCACGCACGGCATGCAAATGTGCCTTTATACGCTGTATGTCTTATGTGAATACAGTCACTGTTATGTCGCTCCCCCCTGTCTGTGGCGAACCAGAATGTGTCCATTGTTTACAAACAAGCACGATCTGGATTCGTCCAAAAATCTGATGCCCACTCCTGTCCACAGTGAATTCGTTCCATACACCATTGCCGCGTAGCATGTTTCTGCACATTCGTCGAAAGTAGACGGATAAGTGGACGGTTCGCACGTAACCCATGCCGTAATAACCGGCGACGGGGTGTCACCCCTGATTGTGTATGATGTGTTACACTGTCCCACTTTTGCGCCAGAGCCGAGGAGGACGTAGGTCTGTTCTGCAATGCCATTCGGATGAGCTGTCAGTCTTATCGGGGGGGAGGGGGGGGGGGGGGAGTCTGGGTGGTGCGACCTAACCCATCTCGTCGTGTTCTACGGCCTTCCGTGAACCATTCTTCTGCACACACCCGTTGCACTACCAAAACACTTCGTCTCACGCCAGCGGCAATTTCCCAGGTGGATGCGTCAGTGCATTACATTATGTCATGCCAATAATACGAACTATTTCAAACTCACTGATCTGACGGTACGGTTCGCGCATACGTCTGCGAGGCATCTTGCACCTGTGCTGAAGTCACACTGACCCAGTACTTTCGGTTTATAGCGACAATGAGAGTCGCAGGCACAGTTTACCGGTAGGTGCTGTTGCGCCGCGATGTCGATGTTGACATTGAACCTGCGGGCCGACATGGTTCAAATGCCAATTATTTCTGCAGAACATACTGATGTATGTGTCCTGTGAATATGAACGTTCTATCTCTAGTCATTCAAAGTGTTCTGTCTTTTTTCTGAACAAATTTATTGTAACATTAAACTCAGGAACTTTGTTTCTTTATTAACGCATTAAGTCACTGAAAGCATGTTTAAAAAGGATGTCTTCGACTTTATAAGTCGTACGCCCAGAAGTAATGAAAAGGTTTCAGACAACATCTCTTTGAATAAAGAAGTGTCCTCGTCTGTTAAAATGAACATGTTTCATCGGCCTTGATTTTTCAGATAATTGCCTTCGAAACAACAAATTTTACATCGTGCATACGATCCCAGTGACTTCTAACTTTTTCCCGGGGCCGGCTTGAGGCTAAAGCGGCAGAAGCCGCCGCTAGAAGCGCGAAACTGAGAGCAGCGCTACGGGTATTCCCCGAAGACCAGTAAATAAAATATGATGGGCGTTACACAAGTACAGTAACGCATTTTTTCTGAAAGGAGGTTGGTTATATTCAGTATTCCAGTACATCATGTTGTTCCCCACTATTTTGGCTACAAAACCGTATTATTCAACATAATCTCCGTTCAATGCGACGTCCTAAAGCCACCTTATTGGGAGAGCCTGTATGCCCGCACGGTTCAACTCTACTGGTCGACGTCGGAGACAACGTCTTCCTGCATCAATAGTCTCCCCATCATCCACCAACTCCTCCCCACGGAGTCCATCCTCCATTGGAACAAACAGACGGAATCATACAGTGTAGGCTTTCACGGCCGGTGTTGTCTTCAGTTGAAACTTCCGATATGAGAGGCCGGAGTCGCTGTATAAAATTTCCACCAAACGTTTCGTCTCCATCTGCTGGAGACATCTTCTGAGATCGTCCAGCTACTGCCCATTTATTTAAAACCTCCTCTTTTCTATTAAAATTATTATGGTGTTTGTGAATCTCTATTGCTTCTCTATACATGCGCGGATGATAATGGGATGTTCGTGTTAGAACGCTTGTCTCTTTAAATTTAATTTCCTGGTCCCCAACTCGAAAAACGTGCTCGGCTACGGCCTATTTTTCGATGTGTCCAAAGCGACAGTTTCTTTTATGTTTGGCTAATCGGGTGTTTACATTTCTTTTCTTTGTTCCAATATATACTTGTCCACAACTGCATGGAATTTTGTATACCCCCAGGTGTTGCAAGGGGGTGTCGGGCGTCTTTTGCAGTTCTTAAATATTCCTTAATCATCTTGGTGGGTCTGAAGGTTGTTTCGATCCCATACCTGGCCAGAACATTCCCGATACGGTCCGTGACTTTATTAATGAACGGTAGGAGAACTTTTCCAGTAGGTGACCGTTGTTGCTCTTGGCTTCTGGCTTCTTTCCTTCTTCGATGGAGGGCTCGATCAATTTCCTTGCTGGTATATCCGTTTTCCATGAAGGCTGACCGTAAGTGATTTAACTCATCTTGCACTTAAGCTGCCACTCAGATTTTGTTGGCTCTGTCCACCAAGGTTTTCATGACACCTCCTTTTTGCCTAGGATGGTGGTTTGATTCGTTGTGGAGGTATCGATCCATGTGGTCTTTCTATATCCCTTGTGGCCCAGCGTCCCATCCACCCGTTTAATTACCGACACATCCAGGAGATTAAGTTGACCGTTGCTCTATTTCTTCATGGTAAACTGTATCTTCGGGTTAACACTGTTCAGGTGCACCAAGAAGACATCCAGCTCTTCTTCACCATGAGTCCACACTACAAATTTGTCATCAACATAGCGGTACCATTTAGCTGGCTTTTTACTGGCAGTCTGCAGCTTAGCAGGAAAGTAAGCGTACACATTTGCTGTGCTTTCTTCTTGCGCATTCCCTCCTGTCGTAGAACCAAAACTGACATTTCTTCCCTGTAGAGGCGTTTAATCATACAATGTACGCTTTCCCGGCCGGTGTTGTCTCCAATTGAAACTTCCGGGCTGAGAGGCCCTGGTCGATGTATAAAATTTCCTCCTAACGTTTCGTCGCCATCTACGGGAGACACTCAGAAGATGTCTCCCGCAGATGGATACGAAACGTTACGTGGAAATTTTATACATCGACCACGGCCTCTCAGCCCGGAAGTTTCAACTGAAAACAGACGGAAGTTCTTTGTGGTCTTCTGTTAGGTGGCGATGAAACCTTTTAGTACCCCAGTTACGGGACGAGTGTGTCATCATTACCAACAGAGACGTCCAGTTAGCAGCGAGGTGTTTGTGATCCGTCGATCACCTCAAATTAGAGTGTCCGCACGTCCTGGTACTTCAGGACTCACAGCTGTTTGCGAGCGACCGGCACGCGGTTGATAGGACAGGTTTGCGCGACCTGTTTGTGATGATGGGAGACACCTCTCCCAACCACTCACCCAGATTTAGTCCACTGCCAGACCTTTGTAGACATTCCGCAAGCGCCTATGACTATCTACGATGCTCTGGCTTTCCCTCAAAAGAAACTCAATGACTATCCTCTGCTTGGAACACACATGTGCTACGGACGCAATTATTGAGGCTACTTATAGCGCCGAACATATCTGAACTTCATGAGACTGTCGGGGTTGAAGCGGGAAATTCCACGATGTCCACAGAGTTTTATTTCTGAGTCAACAGTCTTCTTCAAAAAAATGGTTCAAATGGCTCTGAGCACTATGGGACTGAACTTCTGAGGTCATCAGTCCCCTAGAACTTAGAACTACTTAAACCTAACTAACCTAAGGACATCACACACGTCCATGCCCGAGGCAGATTTCGAACCTGCGACCGCAGCGGTCGCGCGGTTCCAGACTGTAGCGCCTAGAACCGCGCGGCCACTCCGGCCGGCCAACAGTCTTCTGTTTTAATGCTGCCCGCCATGAATTTCTCTCCTGTGCCACCCCCTTCATCTCAGACTAGGACGTGTAACCTACGTCCTCAATTATTTGCTGGATGTACTCCAATCTCTGTCTACCTTCATTGTTTTTAGCGTGTACTGCTCCCTCTAGTACAATGGAAGCTACTCCGTGCTTTGTTTCCTGTCAGAGTTTTCCATATATTCTCTGCCTCGCCGATGCTCTGGAGAACCTCATTCCTTACTTTAACAGTCCTCCTACTTTTCAACATTCTTCTTTAGCGCCACATCTCAAAAACCTCGTTTCCCTTCTTTTCCGGTTTACCCAAAGTCCATGTTTCACTACCATACAATGATGCGCTGCAAACGTACATTCCCAGGAATTTATTCCTCAAATTAAGGCCTGTGTTTGGTACCAGGAGAATTCTCCTTTCAAGGAATGCACTTTCTGTCAGTGCTAGTCTGCTTTTTGCGTCCTCTTTGCTCCATCCATAATAGGTTATTTCGCTGTCTAAGTAGAAGAATTCCTTAGTTCATCCACTTACTTCGTGTTCACCAATCCTGATGGCAATTTTCTCGTTGTTCTCATTTCTGCTATTTGCCAATACATTAGCCTTTCTTCTGTTTGCTCTCAATCCACATTTTGTACTCATTAGGCTGTTTATTCTATTCAGCAGATCCTGTAATCCTTCTTTACTTTCACTGAGGACAGCAATCTCATCAGCGAATCTTACCTTGAATTTTAATTCTACTCTTGAATCTTTCTTTTGTTTCCGTCATCGCTTGTTCAATGTGTAGACTGAACAGCAGGGCAGAAAGAATACATCCCTGTCGCATACCTCTTTTAATCCTAGCAGTTCTTTCTTGATCTTCCACTTTTATTGTTTCCTATTGTTTCTTGTATGTATTGTATGATACCCGTGTTCCAGATCTACAAATTCTATGAACGTGTCTTGTTTTTAATCTCGCTTCCATTATCAACCACAACGTCAGAACTGACACTCTGGTGCCTTTACTTTTCCCAAAGCCAGACTGATCTTCATCTAACACATCCTCAATTTTCTTTTCCATCCATCTGTACATTATTCTTGTCAGCACCTTGGATGCATGAGCAGTTAAGATGACTGTGCGATAATTCTCGCTCTCGTCGGCTCCTGCAATCTTCGGAAATGTGTGGATGATGTTTTGCCGAAAGTCTAATGGCATATCGCCAGACTCGTGCGTTCTGTACGTCAACGTAAATAATCATTTCGTTTCTATTTCCTCAATTATTGTGTAAATTCTGATAGAATGTTATCCATCCCATCCACCTTATTTTTTTAAGACCTCCAAAACTATTTCAAATTCTTATTCTAGTACTAGACGTTATCTCTTCTATGTCGACATCTGTTTCTTCTCCTATCACATTTCCAGACGAATCTTACCCTCTCCTAGAGGCCTTCAGTGTACTCTTTCCACCTACCTGTTCTGGAGGGAGCCAATTGATAGCGTGTTCATATGGGAAAATGTTCCCTAACCGTACGTGCTTTTTCCATATACTTTAATCGCAACGTAATCTCACAGGTTGAGAACAATACCAGGTGGTTATTCGGTTTAGTCAAATTATTGGACTTCCTCTGAAGAAACTCTGAAAATTTGGGGTTGTTTTGCAGGCATTTGTCGAGCGAATATTGTCAATTATTCGAAAAAAAAAGTCAGATTAAAGTGCGCTTTAAAACCGAAATTTTGGTTAATGAAACGGGATTACCATGCTCTTAGCACCACTAGCCATACTTCGGAATCGGAGCAAGAACTCGATAGTGCTCTCCTCCTATCCCCCCCCCTCTCCCCCTTGGACCGTTTCAGATAGGACGTCAAAAATTTAAAAACATCGATTTTTTAAAAATATGTTTACTTTGTGCCGCACGTATTCCTAAAGAGTTTGATGTATAAAACATATTTGTTCGAGTAAATGAAAGACAAATCATTTGATCTTAAGTGTGCCAAAGTGTAGTGCCATACCGCTTCACACAACATTTTTCGCTCTGAGGAATTCAAACGCATTTATTTTGTAATGCAAGCCATCAAACCTATATTCAGGACGTTGGAAATTAAAATTTTCTGTTGTGCCTCTTCTGCTCCCACTCGCTCTGTTTGACATGCTACCTCGCTTTAAAAAAAAAAAAAAAAAAAAAAAAAAAAAAAAAAAAAAAAAAAAAAAAAAAAAGAGTCACTTTTAATACTGGGTGGGCTTATTTCTAGCCGAGAGAATAAGAGCTCTCCAGAAAATTTGCCCTCTTCGTTGCCTATTAGCTAATAACTTTCTCTTTTGTGTGACATAAAATTAAATATAGGAACATTACACCACCAAAGACAAGACACGGGCAAGACAAAACACATTTCTTCAATCCTTAGATCCCAACAGTTTTTTCTCTCTAATCTTGCTATAGCTCCACACGGGGTGCTTTCGTTTCTGCTAAATAATCTATTGTCTCAACGAAGTTTTACTACATGATAAATCAAAAAGCTGTCTAATATTTAAAAAGCTGCTATACGACTTTCTTTCATAAGTTTCAGTTTTTCAAGCATCAGATCGAAAAGCAGCAGTACGAAATTTGGAATCGTCATAGTCTTCCATATAATATGTGTGATGTCCCCGTTTCTCCTCCTTGCTGGCCAGTGTGGACGAGCGGTTCTAGGCGCTTCAGTCTGAAACCGCGCGACCGCTACGGTCGGAGGTTCGAATCCTGCCTCGGGCATGGATGTGTGTGATGTCCTTAGGTTAGTTAGGTTTAAGTAGATCTAAGTTCTAGGGGACTGATGACCACAGCAGTTAAGTCGCATTGTGCTCAGAGCCATTTGAACCATTTTTTTCTTCTCCTTCCTCGTTCTAACAAACAATCTAGTCATCCTTAATTCTGTAACTGTTCCTGCCATTGTCAAAACTCATTCTCCGGTTAACTTCACTAACCCTGCCAGAATCACCGGTTTAGTTATCCCGCGTGTATTCTGCTGTTAGGCGCTATTACGTGTTCGTACAACGCGTTTTCCGCGCGATTTCGAGAACTGAGCTTTAGTGGCGGCTAACCGGGGACTGTACAACTGGCTCTCAGAAGTGTAGAGAGCTTGCAAAAAACGTATGTCAAAATTTCATTTTCTTGGACACACCGAGAAAATATGTGATCTTTCTTACCTGCTATTCCTGTTAGCTGTTCATATCCTCTCTGGTAGTCTGAATCTATGGATTTCGCTAATCTACATCTACATCACACTCCGAAAACCACCGTATGGTGCGTGGCGGAGGGTACTTTCGGTATCACTCTCCGATTCCTCCAACGCTGTTCCATTCGCGAATAGTACGTGGGAAGAATGATTGTCGGCAAGTCTCTGTATTGACTCTAATTTATCGAATTTTCTCCTCGTGGTCAATACGCGTGATGTATGTGGGAGGAGGGGGGGGGGGGGAAGGTAATCTGTTGTGTGACACCTCCTGAAAAATACTGTCCCGAAATTGCAATAATAAATCTCTCCGTGATGCGTAACGTCTGCCAATGGAGTTTATTTAGCATCTCCGTAACGCTCTATCGTCAGCTGACGAAACGCGCCGCTCTTCGTTGGATCTTCTCTATCTCCTCTATCAGTCCTACCTGATAGGGATCCCAGATAGATGAACAATAATCAAGAATCGGGCGAACAAGCGCCTTACAAGCCACTTCTTTCGTGGATGAGTTACGTTTCCTTAAGATTCTTCTGTTGAATCGGAGTCTGGTGTCTGCTTTTCCCACTATCTGTTTTATATGGTCATTCCACTTACTGTCGCTCTGGATAGTTACGCCTAGATATTTTACGGTAGACGCTGTCTCTAGCTGTTTGTCATCAATAGTGTAGCTGTACGGTAGTATGTATACGCAATATGCTACATTTATTTACGTTCAGGGTCAACTCCCAGAGTTTGCACCATTCATCAATTCTCTGCAGGTCGTACTGCAAATTCTTGCTTTCTTCTGGCGTTGCTACTTTGTTATAGACAACTGCATCATCTGCGAATAGCCTTAAAGAGCATCCGACGCTTTCTACTAGATCGTTTAAATATATTTTAAACAGCTTCGGCCCTATCCCACTTCCCAGTGGTACTCCGGATATTACCTTTACATCTGTCGACTTAATAATTATAACAACGCTGATCATTTGCACACCTAGTCCGCTACATAAACAGCGGTTGGCTTTAACCTCTTAGGATTTATTCGGCTCAGCTCGTGTTGCCCCGTTCAAATGGTTCAATTGGGTCTGAGCACTATGGGACTAAACATCAGTCCCCTAGAACTTAGAGCTACTTAAACCTAACTAACCTAAGGACATCACATACATCCATGCCCGCGGCAGGATTCGAACCTACGATCGTATCAGTCACGCGGTTCCGGACTGAAGCGCCTAGAACCGCACGGCCACCATGGCCGTCTATTGCCCCGTCCGGTTTTGTCCACGGGAAAGTCTTTTACTTCTAGATGGGACGGGGATTCCCCTGGCAGAGACATTACGCACACTATGCACGCATTCAAAAATCAGTTTATGATTCGTTCAGAAATCAGCTTAGAATATGTCCAAAGATGTTCAAAAACCAACAGGGATTCCTTAGATAGACTGACGTGCACTGGATGCTAGGCGCTTTGTGGAGCAAGGTTGTTTTGAATCTTCCTGGCACATTAAAACTGTGTGCCGTACCGAGACTCGAACTCGGGACCTTTGCCTTTCGTGGGCAAGTGCTCTACCATCTGAGCTATCCAAGCACGACTCAAACCCCGTCCTCACAACTTCTGCCAGCCCCTCGTCTCCTACCTTCCAAACTTTACAGAAGCTCCAAGCTTTACTGAAGCAAACTCCGCTGCAGAGTGAAAATCTCATTTTTTCTGGAAGGTTGTTTTATTCAGGAATATGAATTTGGCGCTCTCTGAAATTGCCACCTGGGGCAGCACACCGGTCTGCCTCCCACCTCCCACCCCTCCCGCTCCTCCCTCGATCAGCTCCTGAGCACCACATCCGAAGTTCGTCATAGAGTGAACATAACTTCAACTGGCAATGTCGTCAACTTAGTTGACCATCATAGTAGGCAAAAAAATCTTTGAACGATACTCTTCACACACGATAGCAGAGAAATTTTTTTGGATGTTCCATTTGTGTTCTGCCAATTGCTTCCATTCACCCTGGCTTACGCTACCTTTCTCATCACTAGGTCATCATGCCATAAGGTACTTAACGAATGTCCGCCGCTCAAGACCTCAGGAATTCAATGTGGCAAAATTTTAGGGACAATTTTATATTCAAGGAAATAGTTTATGTACTTACAGTTAATTATCAATTTATTTTTAAGGTATCAAATAAATTCATCTTGTTAGGTTTTAATTACTTTACTCAGAGAAGAATAAAAAATTCCACATTCCCCCCATGTGCGGCTACCATTAACAGCTATAGTGCCCAAATAAACATATAAAGACCTCACAACTCTCCCATCTGCGAATGTGAAGCTCATGAACGCACTGAGTCCAAATGATGTCCTCAGCGAAACTATCACGAAATTATCGAGAGTTTACACATACCAGATATGTGGTCGGCACTCAGATAGTGCAGTTAAATTATGCAAATCTCTAAAATTTCGTTTTTCATGTTTTTATACAGTTGATGAAGGGTTCATTCAATTCAACTGCAATATTTTAAATGACTGGACTGCTTGGAGAAACTTCGTAAATATTAAACAAGAAAAACATACACACATCAAAAAAAGTTTTGCGTCACCCCAGTTCCCGGAACTCCTGAAGATAGACCTTGATTGTGGATACTGTATCACGACAAAGTCCCTTTGACAGTTCAGAGATGTCACTAAATCTTCCCAAAGATGTAAACAACCATGCATGAGCAGCGCCTATTAGACGGAGGGTGTCCGACAGCCGTACAGTTCCATTCAACCACCAGGAAGGAGGTGCATGGTTCGTGTTGTCTGTAGTTTAACCACGGCTAGACGGTCAATACCTCGGGTCGATCGCGTCCTCATTGTTACTTTGTGCCAGGAAGGTCTCTTAACAAGGGAAGTGTGCAGGCGTCTCGGAGTGACACAAAGCGATGTTCTTCGGACACGGAGGAGATACATAGAGACAGGAACTGTCAATCACATACCACCCTCAGGCCGCCCAAGGGCTACTACTTTAGAGGGTGACTGCTACCTACGGATTATGGCTCGGAGGAACCCTGACAGCAACGCCACCATGTTGAATAATGCTTTTTGTGCAGCCACAGGACGTCGAGTTACGATACAAACTGTGCACAATAGGCTCCATGATGCCCAACTTTACTCCCAACGTCCATGGCGAGGTCCATCTTTGCAACCACGACACAATGCAGCGCCTTAGAGACGGACCCAACAACATGCCGAATGGGCCGCTCAGGATTGGCATCACGTTCTCTTCACCGCGTATGCCTTCAACCAGACAATCGTCGGAGACTGTTTAGAGGCAACCAGGTCAGGCTGAACGCTTTAGACACACTGTCCAGCGAGTGCAGAAAGGTGGAGGTTCACTGTTGTTTTGGTGGGGGAATTATGTGGGACCGACGTACGCCGCTGGTGGTCATAGAAGGTGCCGTAACGGCTGTTCCGTACGTGAATTCCATCATCCGAACGACATTGCAAGCATATCGGCAGCATATTGGCGAGGCATTCGTCTTCATGGACTCTAATCCGCGCCCCCAATGTCCATATCTTGTGAATGACTTCCTTCAGGATAACGAAATCGCTCGACTAGCGTGGGCAGCATGTTATCCAAACATGAACCCTATCGAACATGCCTGGGATAGATTGAAGAGAGCTGTTTTTGACGACATGACCCACCAACCACTCTGAGGGATCTAAGCCAAATCACCGTTGAGGAGTGGGACAATCTGGACCAACAGCGCCTTGACGAACTTGTAGATAGTATGCCACGACGAATACAGGCATGCATCAGTGCAAGAGGACGTGCTACTGGGTATTAGAGGTACCGGTGTGTACAACAATCTGGACCACCACCTCTGAAGGTCTCGCTGTATGGTGGTATAACATGCAGTGTGTGGTTTTTATGAGAAATAAAGAGGACAGAAATGATGTTTATGTTGATTTCTAATTCATTTTTCTGTACAGGTTCCGGAACTCTCGAAACCGAGGTGATGCAAAACTTTTTTTTGATGTGTGTATTTTTACCTCTGTTTCACAACTTTTCTTTACCGTCGATCAAGGCTTGGATTATCAATCGTATTCTCTGATGTTAGTGTTTCACTGTTTAACGATTAGTAGATTCTTAGTTTCGAAGAATGCGAGAATGCGTTAATGATATCTTGGAAATATTAACACTATAAAATGGATTTGGAAATCTGAAACCTAGATCGTTTGAAATTATTCTAGCATACCATCGCAAAAAAAAAAGAAAATCTTTTCTAATACTTAAAACCAGTATTCAGTTGCAATGGTTTATACTATAGGGGTTCCTTTTATTCCATATTAGCTTCTTACGAGTTTTCCCTTGCACACAATCCTTGTTTCCTTTCAGACGCACGCCAAACTCTTTTCTTCTCGGCCAGTGTCGTTCTGGCTGACTACATGCAGTAACGTGGACGCAGATATTATATTTGCCGGACACTCTCGAGACCGTGAATTCTCTATCATCGTTCCTTTGTTGGCTTCTTTACTTGAGAAACTTCCGTTCTGACCGAAGTTCCGGAGTATATAACCCACCGAGATATTGGCTACCAACTTTGCAGGCTTTTACACTGCAGCTCTTTTCGGACTTTTTTATGTTTCAAACCTCTCTCTCCTTAGTCCAACCACGTCATGTTATAAAAATTTAGCGAAGTATATATTGAGAAACTTTCGGGGCAACTCAGTAGATTTCCGTGTCCTTTTTATTTTTTACTCTTATGGAGAATAACGTCCTCGAAGAAGAGTTTATGAGACAATCTCCTCTCTCTAGTTCTGTGTTACCTGCCTCTTTGATCATCAGCAGCCAAAACATGTTTTCTCCTTAGAAGCAAACCGATCCCTTTGTAAGTAGGCTGTTTATGTTTTCTCTATGTAAGTAGGCTGTTTATGTTTTCTCTATGTAAGTAGGCTGTTTATGTTTTCTTATTGGCAACGTTACGTAGCGCTCAATATGAAAATCACTGGCTGTGCTGTGTGCAGTCTGTGGCTGCTTTGCATTGTTGTAATACTCGCCATTGTAGTGTTAGGCAGCTGGCTGTGAACAGCGTGTAGCGTTGCGCAGTTGGAGGTGAGCCGCCAGCAGTGGTGGATGTGGGGAGAGAGATGGCGAAGTTTTGTAATTTGTCATGAACTGATATATATATTATGACTTGTGATGATATTAAGGTAAATACATTGTTTGCTCTCTATTAATATCTTTCATTTGCTAACTATCCCTATCAGTAGTTAGTGCCTTTAGTAGTTTGAATCTTTTATTTAGCTGGCAGTAGTGGCGCTTGCTGTATTGCAGTAGCTTGAGCAGCGAAGATTTTTGTGAGGTAAGTGATTTGTGAAAGGTATAGTTTAATGTTAGTCAGGGCCATTCTTTTGTAGGGAATTTTGAAAGTCAGATTGCGTTGCGCTAACAAAGTATTGTGTGTCAGGTTAAGCACAGTCTCGTGTATAATTGTTCAAAGGGGACGTTTCATATGTCGACCCTTAGTCTAGGATACCTCACTGGAATCTTCTGATTTTTTCTTGTAGTTTGTGTATTTAGTGTAGCTTTTGTTTATTGCTAGCGCGTAATTGTAGAGAGAATTTCCTTTGTAGTTGCAGTCTTTCATTGTTGTATAGTAAAACAGTTGTGGCATGCATGTAGATTTGCACCAAGTATTTCGCAGCTGCGCTTGCAATTAACTAGATATTATTTTCAGTGCTATGTTAATGTGTTCTCTTATTTTTGATCTTCAAATTGTGTTTTTCTGTGTTGTCGTGTGAAATACTGTGACAATAATGGCGTGTGAAAAACGTAACACTAGGCTCCAAACTAAACTGAGAAATAATAGTGATGACGAGCGTAGCTTATCAGCGCCGCCGAGTAATGAATTTACTAATGTTCAAAGTAGTAATTTGGTAACTGTGCACAGGGAAATGGAGCGGGCGTCAAACAATGGCGTGGACAGTGAAACAATTAGTGAAGAGGGAAGCATTATCGATCGACCGGTCGGCAATAGCTCGCCTCAGGAAGCCGAAATGACACGACACGATCTCGCAAATACTGTAGATTCAGGTTTTGGATCCTCACCGTTTTCTCGAATAAGTCAAGACACATTTTCTGCTTGTCAAAATGTGAATGTTTCCGGTGTAAATTCACTGCCGAAAAGCACTGAGGAACATGTTTCAGACACCAATGCATTGTTATTACAATTAATACAACAAATGGGACAGACACAGCAAAAGCTTCAAAAGTTAGACACAATGGAACAATACCAGAGACAAACACAGCAACAGTTAGACACAGTGGAACAAAATCTCAAAAAGTTAGACTCATTGGAACAAACTCTCGAACAAACACGTGAGGATTTAACTGCTGAGTTACATCACATTGAATCGAAATGTCAAAAAGTCTGTAACGACGTAAAAACACAAATTTGTGAGCATTTCCAACCTATTTTTTCGCGTCATGAAAATGCATTACAGAATCACGAAGCAGCCATAAAAGAACTGCAAACTATTGTTCATGAAAATCACAACACCTTGCAAGCTAAAATTGACGCAGTTGCATCTACCGATTCGGTTACGCAACTTGCAAAAAGTCAAGAAAACTTAAAGGACACAGTAGATTCGATTTCAACACAAATGGACACTCTGAAACTTGGTTCAGAAAAACACACTGAGGAAATGTGTTCATTATCAGAGAAAGTAGTTGAACTTTCGGATCAGCTAAATAATTTATCTACGAAGGTAGATGATAATCTGAATGACGCAAAACCGGTAGTCTTTAATGACACAGAACAGAGCGAACAAATTAGGAAACTGAAACAAAATCTGAATCAAATTGATACGCAACACCAAAGAGAAATCCGGGAAGTACAAGATCAGCTGATACAGGTAATACAAGAATTACGTATTTCAGAAGACACTCGCGCTCCAACACGGGAAGAGGAACTTAGAAATACGCAAAAGCCACAAAATAATAACACAGGGCATTTCGGTAATTATGAAAGAAATTGGCAAGGTACACCGAATTTTGAGATGGAACGGCCGACACGACCTAACAATGACCGATATGCGACTCGCCGACATGATGATTTTGACTATAAGCTGTTCATTACTACACGTAAATTCAAAACATTTAAGAATTCTGGCAACGACATTCATCCACAAGCATGGCTCCATCAATTCTCTCATTGTTTTCCTCCCAACTGGTCATTAGAGCACAGATTAGAATTTATGTGTGGCTACTTGGAGAATGAACCAGCTGTAAGAATGCGATCGGTAATTCACGATTGCCACAGTGAAGGAGAGTTTTACCATGCCTTCCTCTCAGCATATTGGTCTCAAGCTACACAAGATCGTGTAAAACATAGCATCATGATGATGAAACACTTTGAACAATCTGAATTTTCCAGTCTTGTCAAATATTTTGAAGACATGTTGCATAAGAATCAGTATCTTTCAAACCCATACAGCCCCTCAGAACTCATCCGCATTTGCTTACTCAAATTGCCTGAACATTTACGACATATTATTTTAGCAGGACGTTGCAAAGATGACATTGAAGCATTTCAGGGTCTGTTACAAGAATTAGAAATTGACACTGACAGTCGCCGGATGCGAAAACAGGAAAACAATCACTACAGGTCACATCCGTCACAATTCCGTGACGACAGAAACGATAACTGGACGCGACAAGGCTATTCTTACAACGCAAATCGTGACCAAAATAGACACCACCCGTACGACAACCGTCGGCAGAGTAATAATAGTTACAGAGAAAGATCGCATTTCCGTAGTAATGACTATCACAGAGACAATCAGAGAAACAGACAATATGGGAACCAAAACAAGTATTATCAAGGGAGGCAGAATAACTTCAGACGCAACAGTTCGGCGCAGAGTTACGATTCAGGGAGAAATTCTCCACCACATGACCGACACGAAAGAAACTGTGTAAACTACCGACAAAACGACAGACCTGAATTCCATCAGAACTGGCGAGCTTTAAACAGAGCTGGGCCCTCTCGGCAAGGCGAATTTGTGGAAGTTAGGCCTCCTAATCCCAGTAACGACGCGCGCCAACAAAGAAACAGACAATGACTCACACCGCAGGCAGCCGCGTGCGCCGGCTGGCTCAGGGAAAAATAACATTGACGCTAACCTTGAGCAAAATTCCCGTATTCTTTACGGACGAATACCGCATGATAATTGCATTCAAGTTGAAATTCTGCGTACTAGGAAGAGTAAAGGTTTACACCATATTTCACATGTAAAACCGTTTATTGAAAGATAATCTGCTTTTTAACTTTGTCTTTGCCATAAAACGTTTCACTTCACGTTACTAGTATGCTTTAGAAACTGTTACCATGCAACAATGTTTGAAGTTAAATATCCAATCAAGAACCAAGAGAACTTATTTAAACAGAAATTACGAATGCATTGTTATTGCGAACAGACGACACAGTGTAATTGTGTGTGTACATTCTTGCTTGTTAGTTGTACGATTAGAACATTTACCAGTACTGCTAATGAGATTTTAATGCAACATTTTGGTTTACTTGAAAATACATTCCGGATTTAAAGTGCTTTCTGAGAGATACCAGATGACACAGAGGTTAGTTTATGTGACAGCTACACGATGTTATCACGACGCTACTAATGAGTGACAATTCACAATGTTGCTTTTGCAGTGTATCTGTTTTATATCTGCACAGTTTTCTGAATTCTTCTAGGAAGAAAAACATGTTTTAGTAGTAACTTTTGTGGTATAGCAACAATGAGACAGCCTTTTTCGTGGCACAACATTACGTTACTGTACAGTACTTTCTTCATCACGCCAATAAGCATAATAACTACGACATCTATACGCAAAGCATTTCACTTTTGTGTATCATGAGGTAAGTACATTGACTTTAGCAGAACTTTGCTTACAGAGGACGATAACTACGACAGTT
This sequence comes from Schistocerca serialis cubense, assembly GCF_023864345.2. NCBI lineage: Eukaryota > Metazoa > Arthropoda > Insecta > Orthoptera > Acrididae > Schistocerca > Schistocerca serialis. The sequence goes on from NC_064645.1 coordinate 149,965,802, forward strand.
CCACAGAATTATCTTACAGCAAGACGCGCATTTAGCGCTACAGGACACGCATTTGAGTGATTAGTCTTATACTTAAAACACTTATTTTCAAAGATTTTTTAATTACAAAGAAAGTTTTCCGTGATACATTTCATTCCATTGCTGTAATTTGTAACACCTGAGGGTATAATTACATTTATCCTCAGGGGGGTACACGCTTACTTTGTGTACCATGTGTGTGGCAACCACAAGGAACCCTAGCTAATATGGTATTTGCTTATACAACTTTACACATCGGTACCATATTTCTCTAACACGCAAATTACACAGCTATCTGATCATTTAACTGAGAGATAAACATTTTTTTACTACATCAGTGACACATGTTTACGCAATACACAGTTCGGTAACTTCTCACTTATGAAACTGTATTTTGTCTGTGCATTGTAAACTGTTCATATTTTTTCGGAACCATTGTGATACTATGAGAGATTTGAATGATATATTTGGTAAGGGAGCATGATTTTAAAGTACGTTTGAGGCAGATGACACTTTTGACATGAGCAGAGAATGTTTTTAATTATTGGAGGAAGTTACGACGATTTTGAGATTTGACTGAAGTTTTATGATGTTATTTTTACGACGACGATGTGTATTATGCTGCTGAGGTATGTTTATGATTAATAGGCTGAGGCTATATGAGTTATTTGATTATGCTTCATATTTATAATGACGTAATATTGACGAGTGTCGATGAATATGTATATGTGTAATAAGGTAAGGAATAAGGAGTAGGGGTTAGGGACTCTGATTTATGAAAAGGTTGTTGGAAACCAAGAATCGTACTTTAAGAGTTATGAAATGTGTGTGTATATGCATGAATGTATCACAATGCCACTGAAAATTTTTTTGGACATTTATATTTATAGGATTTTGTTTCTACAGATTTGCAACGCTAATTCTTGACCTGTGAAATATTTTTAAATGAGACTGCAACGGAAGCAGAAACTGCTGTCGTAAATATTTCCGTACGAAAGTTAAGTGACCACCTGCACGTAATGCGTCGCGGGCACCCAGCTGTGTCAGACGCCTGGAGAAAAAGCCATTATTGCGAGCCCTTTTCAGCGGCACAGGTAGAAAAAAAAAAAGGGGACGTGGGACGTGTCAAACACCTGGAGAACAAGCCATTAGGGTGTGCCTTTCATCGCTAATGCGACACCCTCGTTACTTGAAAACATATGATTACTCACACTTTGTGCTAATTACTGAAATGCTTATGAATTGATGGGAAATATTCGTACATCTGCACACCTGATTACGACAAGCGTCTTTCTATGAGAGTTGAGAGAATTTCTACTAACGAAATGTCACATGACTATTGAATGATATTTTTATGCTTTGCTTTTCATAGTTGCTTATTTCATTTGACATCTGTTTTCCAGCTGTGTTGCAGCATTGCTTTTATAAAATGAAATGCATTTGCTAATGTGAACACTTTCTGTCAACAGATCTATTAAATAATTATTTTGTGATCCACATTCTTTAAAAAAGGAGCACTTGGAAAGGAAAGAACAATAAGAAGGAACTAGTAACTGCATACATAATATTCTTTTCAAGTACATGGTAATATTTCTTTTACAATAAGTTGTTGTGGCGCACCACTTTAATTACATAGACATTAAGATGTGAATATACATTTCCCTTATCTGCATTGTTGTCTTTACTGTAATATTTTTTCTGCTTGCGCTATGTCATGTTTAGGTATAAGTTGCTGCTGTTTGCCAGGCATAGTGTTATTGAATTTGGCTTTTGCTCATTTATGCTGCTAGCTTTGCCAATTTGCATTTTTTTGCATTGCTGTTTGTGTTGATTTGTTATGTGATGCTGCATTGTCTCGTCCCTTAGTTTAGCATCTGAGCTCAGTATATTTAAGTTAGCTTAAGAGGGGGTAGCCTCTAAGAGAATGAGTTGCGATGAATTGGAAGAAATGCATTGAGAAAACAGGTTTAGGTAGGATTTTCTTGGAAATAAATGTTGAGGTAAGAAATGTGTGAACATATAAATACAGAAAGCATGCTTAGATAGAATTTTTTGGTGGAAACAAAGGATGAAATAAGAGGAAAGATATATGAAGTTTTGGGATGGACTGCAGTACCAAATGTTACACTGAAAACGAACCCTGTCCTTTCCTATTGGTGTTATCCCACTATGTGTTTGTGTACCCTTGAGTATTTGTTTTCTTCCTTTCTCTGTGTACTGTTTCATAGAATTTTTTTCTCTTCTAATACTAAGCTATATTCACTATGAGGAGGAATACTGTTATCCTCAAATATAAGTTGCATTAATAATATGTTATTTTCTTTGTAAAGTTGTTTACAATTCTGTTCTGTTTCAGTGTTCATGTGTGAAATTAATGTTTCGAAAACTATTCTCATTATTTTATGTATGTACTTATGTCACTATTTTTGTAACACTGATGTATATGTTTATTTCTATTCTTTTGTAAAGCCTGTACTACAAATGTTATCTGTATTATTATGTTTTTAATGATGTATTTTGTACCTTTGTAATTGTATTCTTATGTTATAAAATTGTAATTGTCACCAGTTCATGACATTATTAACTTGTTAGTTACATTTCACTGCACACGTTTCTGTTGGTCATAGTATGTGGACAATATGTGAGAAGTAGGGACTGTTAGTGTTTGCATGTGTGTTAATAACTCAGCAAGGGACTGGATAACAGCATTGCTGGTTCTAAGGACAATTTCAAAAACTTTGTGAGTGCACAAGTGGTGGTTTATGGACTTGCTATATTATCCGCAAGACTCTTCAATGGTGATTGTGCACCTGCACAGTCACAACAGATGGCTGCTGGCCATCTCTACAAGGACTACAGTGGGTCTACATCTTTGATGACCCACCAATACCATTATCTCTGCAAGGACTACAGTGGGTCTACATCTTTGATGGCCCACCAATACCATTATTTCTACAAGGACTGCAGTGGGTCTGCACCTCTGGTGGCCCACCAATACCATACTCTCTACCAGGACTACAGTGGGTCTGCTCTGTGATGACCTACCTACCAATATTCATCAAAACTTCGAATGACTCTGCTGTGGGTTTGCTCTGTTGTGGAGCATTACCTGTCTGCATGTCAAGAGTCAGCACTGTTTTTCCGTTGGAAGGACAACACTACTTCTTCAAGACTGCATGGAAATCCACTACTTCTGTGTGCATTTTCTTTTACTGCTCAGACTTTGAGAAAAACTCTGCATTTTTACTGTGATGAATCAGGACTATCTTTATGGACTGTGAGAAATTTTTAGCTTTTGACCAACATTGTATCAATAAGTGTGTGCATTTGATTTCTTTGTTATTGTAATTATGAAAAATTTTTTTCAAATATTTATTGGCCACTGCCCCATCCAATTTGTAAAAATTTTTGTGGGGAGCATGGGGGCTATGTAAGTAGGCTGTTTATGTTTTCTCTATGTAAGTAGGCTGTTTATGTTTTCTCTATGTAAGTAGGCTGTTTATGTTTTCTTATTGGCAACGTTACGTAGCGCTCAATATGAAAATCACTGGCTGTGCTGTGTGCAGTCTGTGGCTGCTTTGCATTGTTGTAATACTCGCCATTGTAGTGTTAGGCAGCTGGCTGTGAACAGCGTGTAGCGTTGCGCAGTTGGAGGTGAGCCGCCAGCAGTGGTGGATGTGGGGAGAGAGATGGCGAAGTTTTGTAATTTGTCATGAACTGATATATATATTATGACTTGTGATGATATTAAGGTAAATACATTGTTTGCTCTCTATTAATATCTTTCATTTGCTAACTATCCCTATCAGTAGTTAGTGCCTTTAGTAGTTTGAATCTTTTATTTAGCTGGCAGTAGTGGCGCTTGCTGTATTGCAGTAGCTTGAGCAGCGAAGATTTTTGTGAGGTAAGTGATTTGTGAAAGGTATAGTTTAATGTTAGTCAGGGCCATTCTTTTGTAGGGAATTTTGAAAGTCAGATTGCGTTGCGCTAACAAAGTATTGTGTGTCAGGTTAAGCACAGTCTCGTGTATAATTGTTCAAAGGGGACGTTTCACCTTGAAATTTCTTCAGGAAAATTCGAGGTGCAACCTGTGTTTTCTACGTATATTTCCAATACTACCAGTAGAGATAGTCATGAAAATTACAGCAAGCAGTACAACATGCTTGCCGAAAGTTCATTGAATGGATTGATACATAAATAGTAACTTGTGTAAAAAAACGTGCACAAAGACCAGCACACGGAGGGATACATTTAGAAGCGCTAAATTGCGACAAATATATAATGTTAAAGCAGATTGGTTACAGCGACCAATCGAATCTACCAGCATTGATGACTCACGTAATTGTCGAATGGAGCAACACATAAACAAATGTTGTCAGAAACGGAGAATAATGTCAACGGAGGCGTGAAACAAAAATGTGTTTACGTCGGGTTAAAAGGACACTGTTAATGATGGATGCACCGTTTTCACATCGGCTGTCAACATTGCTTTGGTGCGATTGCCGCAGACACAAAGCTGGTCTCTCTTAAGAAATTCGACCCTGCAGCGACAATATCAACTCCATCAATCACACAGTATGCGGAACAGGAATAAATGATACTGATTTATGCTGCACAAATTAACTGAGGACGGGAGGAAACGCTGATGGAAATGCTCGTTTCAAATAGCCGTTATCCCGGGTAGGGTCGTAGTTCACTTGACAGCCAGTTGACGGCGGGTTGCAACTTATAAGGTCCAAGCCCCCAACCAGCTAATAGTCTATAATTCAAGAAACTTCCTGGTTTAACCATGCGCAAACAACCCGCTACTGTAAAACACAGGAAGTGTTCGCGACAAACATGAGAGCCGCATTTAGATCAAAAAGCAAGTATATTGTGGTCTGCCAAATATACATCGGCTTGATAATACACAGTGGTGACAAAAAGTCATGGGATAATGATATGCACACATACAGACTGCGGCAATTCAAAAATGGTTCAAATGGCTCTCAGCACTATGGGACTTAACTACTGTGGTCATCAGTCTCCCAGAACTTAGAACTGCTTAAACCCAACTAACCTAATGACATCACACACATCCATGCCCGAGGCAGGATTCAAACCTGCGACCGCAGCGGTCGCACGGTTCCGGACTGTAGTGCCTAGAATCGCTCGGCCACTTCGGCCGGCAGACTGCGGCAGTATGGCGTACACAAGGTGCAAAGGAGCAGTGTATTGGCGCAGCTGTGATTTGTATTCATGTGATTCATCTGAAAAGATTTATGAAGTGATTATGGCCGCTCCCCGGGAACTAACAGATTTGGAACAGGGAATGGTAGTTGGAGCTAGACATATGGGACATTTCGTTTCGGAAATCGTAAGGGAATTCAAAATTCTGAGATTAACATTCTCAAGAGTGTAGCAAGAATGTCAAATTTCAGGTATTACCTCTCACCACGGACAATGCAGTGGCCGACGGCCTTCTCTTAACGACCGTGAGCAGCAGCGTTTTCGTTCAGTTGTCAGTGCTAACAGACAAGCAACAATGCCAGAAATAACTGCAGGAATCAATGTGGGAAGAACAACAATCGTATCCACTAGAGCAGTGCGGCAAATTACGGCGATGATGAGCTATGGCAGCAGACGACAGACGCGATTGCCTTCGCTAACAGCCGGCCGGGGTGGCCGAGCGGTTCTAGGCGCTTCAGTCTGGAACCGCGAGACCGCTACGGTCGCAGGTTCGAATCCTGCCTTGGGCATGGATGTGTGTGATGTTCTTAGGTTAGTTAGATTTAAGTAGTTCTAAGTCCTAGGGGACTGATGATCTCAAATGTTAAGTCTCATAGTGCGCAGAGCCATTTGAGCCAACCAGAGCCTTCGCTAACAGCACGACATCGCTTGTAGCGTCTCACTTGTGCTCGTGACCAGGTCTGTTGGACCCTAGACGACTGGAAAACTGTGGGCTGGCCTGATTAGTCCCGATATCAGTTGGAAAGAGCTGATTGTAAGAGCTGATGGTAGGGTTCGAGTGTGACGCAGACCACACGAAGCCAAGGATACAAGTAGTCAACAAGACACTGTGCAAGCTGGTGTTTCCTCCGTAATGGTGTGGACTGTGTTTACATAGCATTGAACCGATCACTGACTAAAAATTGTTATATTCGGCTAATTGGAAACCATTTGCAATCATTCATCGACTTCAAGTTCCCAAACAACGATGAGATTTTTGTGGATGCAATGCGCTGTGTCACTAGGCCGCAATTGTTCGCGAGTGGTTTGAAGACCATTCTGGACAATTCGAGTGAATGACTTGGCCACCTAGATCACCCGATGTGGATCCTATCGAACATTTGTAGGACGTCATCGAGAGGTCAGTTGGTGCAGAAAATCCTGCACCGGCAACACTTTGTGGTTGTGGACAGCTGTAGAGGCAGCATGGCTCCAGGGGACTTACAACGACTGGTTGAGTCCATTCCACGTCGAGTTGCTACAATAAGCCAGGCACAAGAGGGTCCAACACGATATTAGGAGGTATCACATGACTTCCGGCACCTCAGTATGACAGCACTGACATTGGGACAAAGAGTGATTAAATCATAAGATATAAACAAAAGATCGGTTCTACCACGTGCTACCCTACAGCCGGCCGTTGTGGCCGAGGGGTTCTAGGCGCTTCAGTCCTGAACGGCGCTGCTGCTACGGTCGCAGGTTCGAATCTTGCCTCGGGCATGGATGTATGTGATGTCCTTAGGGTAGCTAGGTTTAAGTCGTTCTAAGTTCTAGGGAACTGATGACCTCAAGTGTTAAGTCCCATAGCTCTCAGAGCCATTTGAACTACCCGTACAACCTAATAACGTAAATACGCTGGCTTCAAGAAGGAATATATCATCAGGTGACCAGGATATACTGGCAAGTCGTGATTCGGAAGCAGCGAACATTTTGGTGGTCAGCGGAGTGGCAGCATGGTTGATCTCTTGGCTCGGTAATGATAATCCATTTATGCAACCATCATTAAATTCGCATGTGTAGTACCGTGGCTTACGAGCGATAAACGAAATAACTGCCCGTTGAATTAGTTGCTTTTCTTATTGCTCCGAGGCTTCAGCACTCAGTAACACTTAAATCAAGTAACACCTCGGCAGTAGATTCATGCAGCTTGATCCAGACTATACCTATGGCAGAAATGTGTGGGGTGTCTTATCTCCCTGGGTCCTGCTTAAAGCTTTTTGTGTACAAAAGGAGTCGACTACTTTTCGTGGCCAAGCTAGCAAGCCGCACTAGTTATAGATACCACATCGTGATGTTAGACTGCTGGGCTGGCGACCATTTTACGTGTGAAAGCAGGCTCCTTCTTTAACCGAAATCGACTTGTTCGCTATAGCTGATACATAATGACTGAGAAAACTTATTGAGGTGCATAATCAGATGCTGATTACTAAGCCTAAGACGCGAATTAAGGCGGCATCACACACATCAGTGACACAACAGTGCCATGACCGTCCCGTTATAATGTCGGTGTGTTTGAAGGTATTTTTCTTGTAATTTAACATTTTTTTTGGAATTTAACAAAGTTCAGACTCTTCCGTGGCGTGACCGTGACCGCACAATCCTCGCGTGTATCACATACGTAAAGTAGACAGCACGTAGAATTCTGGAGTACTACTAGAATCTTTGTGATCCTCATCAGATCGGTTTAAAGGAGGTCATCGAAGCAATTCTGACAAGTGATGCTAGATTTTCTCGCCTACACATTACACTGATTGCCGTATCTCTAGGGAACGATATCTTTTCACTTTACGCGCGCGGCATGATCGGGTTGGTGTGTTGTCGCGCAGTTGTTTGTCATCATAAACATGAATGACGAACACTTATTGAATTGGTGCGCAGTTATTCTGTGTTGTATAATCTCTCCGATCACAAATACATGGACACAACGCTGAAGAATACGCACTGGAGTAAAATCGGAGCAGAAATAAAAACAGCTGGGAACTAAATACTGTAAGTAGGCTGTTTAGGTTTTTATGTTGGTAACGCCACGTAGCGCTCTGTATGAAAACCACTGACTGTGCTGTGTGCAGTCTATGGCTGGTATGCATTGTTGGAATATTTGCTATTGTAGTGTTGTGCACATAGAGTAAATATCTCTGGAGTGAGCATTGTGTTCTACGCATGTTGTCAACATTAAACCAGGATTGTCACGTGTTCTCGGGACTTCGCTGTGCGTGTGTGCTTTCTGCAGCGTTTGAAGTTTATGATATCAAGAGTTTTTGTTGTGTTTCACCGTTTGTTGATAGTGTAATAGCGGTGGTGAATTACTGTTGTTGCTAGGGATGCAAAGAAAAATATGTGAAAGGAGGGATAGTAACTTTTCATGGGTACATATCATGTAGCTCTAATTATAGTTATCATATTAGTAAGAGACACTGTATATGTTTAAAAATTTCGAGACGCATTATAATTAAGGCTTGATTCTGTAGACCTATTTTTTACGATTATATAATAGATATTACGGCTCGTACAAAAGCTTACAAACAATCGCTTCCTCTCGTAAATTTGCTAGTGGAACAGGAAAGGGAATGGTTAGTTGTTTCAGCAAATACTATCCTCCATGCATTTATCAGTGACTTGTCGATTATATATATAGATTATTCAGTCTATTATTTATTTAATAAACTGGGAGCAAGTACGTAAAATGCGTTAAATTAATACTTAAAAGTGTCACCAGTAAGAAAAATTGTGCTTTAGGGCGCAAAACTAGAAAATAAATACGCAGAAATAGGAGAAAAAGGGACCAATTAGCAGGGACATAATAGCTAATGTGTGGCAAATTCGGTGTTTTTCGGACACTTGCAAAATTACTAGCGTACTGTCAAGTATTTTTGAAAGACTATCACTGCAAAAATGTACGTCATGCTCTGTAATACTATAAAGTGCCGTATCATACCGAAAACTACCATAAATCGAGTGCATCTGAACTGTGACACCTATCGCAAAGAAGCAGAATGTAATATCACTTGCCCTTAAAACTTACGTTGCTGGTTTATTCCCGGTATCAAATGGATACTGTTAAAATGTCTGCGCAACATATATGAATAATCCACGACACGTACGAAAAGAATCCATCTGTGCTAGGGATGTAGTGACATTTGAAATATACAGGGCGCTATACGGACACACGCACGACGTCCCGAGAACATGTGACCAGGCCGGCGATGTATGTTGACAACACAAAATCTGTTCTGCGCATGTGAATGCTCACTCCAGAGATATTTACTCTATAGTTGGGCGGTTGGATGTGAACAGCGCGTAGCGTTGCGCAGTTGGAGTTGAGCCGCCAGCAGTGGTGAATGTGGAGAGAGAGATGCCAGAGTTTTGAGAACGGACGATCTGGACGTGTGTCCCCCAGAAAAAGGAAATTTGTAAAGATGGATGTCATGAATTGATAGATATATATATGATGTCTTTTGAACACTATTAAGGTAAATAAATTGCTTGTTCTCTATCAAAATCTTTCATTTGCTAACTATGCCTATTAGTAGTTAGTGTCTTCAGTAGTTAGAATCTTTTATTTAGCTGGCAGTATTGGCGCTCGCTGTATTGCAGTTGTTCGAGTAACGAAGATTTTTGTGAGGTAAGTGATTCGTGAAAGGTATAGGTTATTGTTTGTCAGGGCCATTCTTTTGTACGGATTATTGAAAGTCAGATTGCGTCGCGCTAAAAATATTGTGTGTCTGTTTACTGTTGATCAGAATAAGTAAAGAGAAATGTCTGAGTACGTTCAGTTCTGCTCAGCTGTCTGAAAATCAAATAACGTAGAGGTTTACCAGCACATTAATTCATAATTTTTCTAAGGGGAGGTTTCAATACGAGCATAATTCTGACTTTACATCACTGAATGTAAGAAAGGTAGGCAGAACATTATTGCTTTGAGAGTGCTGGCTGTAACTTTAACATTTTTTTATCCTTAAGTGTTTAAAAATCAAGGCGGAGACCCAGCCTCAGAACAGAAGTACTTAATTAATACTTCTCTTATACGAAATGCACCTGTCGTTGCGTTCCCTCCTCGCAAATTTAAATTTTGTAACGTTTGACCCCTCCACCCAGTGACCATACCCATTTGCTAAGTGGCGTAATTATACATAGTTCTATCGTAAAGCAACTGGTCATAATTATGTAATCTACGTACTTTGGAACGGCTTGAATCCGCCTATTGTAAAGTCTAAATTTTTCACACAATATACCAAATCTGTTTCCTGATGTCTTGCTGGCACGACTCAGGCGAGAGTTAAGTTACGTTTACGGTCGTTCAATTTATCCCCTGGATATGGTCGCATTAGGTACGTTTTTATAGAAAATACTTTATCAGGTACAATAATATTTTGAACTCATATATCAGTGTTTGGTAAGGGGGCTTTACCTAGATTTGAATTGGAAAAAATGCCTCATCACTGTTTTTTCCATATCCTCCAACTTCAACAACAATAAAGATACATCGAGCATCTACAAGAGCCAACAAAACTGTGGAAAATGCTTTTTTGTAATTAAAGAATAGTGATTCAATGTTCGAAGGAGCCTGAAAAGTAACCGTTGACCCAACCTAAGCTCGTATACAGTTGGGGAAATTCCGCATCTTATGTACATCCTTAGCGATGTTGCTCCTCATTTGCTCTATCGGAGTAAGCGTCAATTCGAATTGCCTGTAATTATCCTGCAAGTTTCTCAAACGGTCTTGTGATTCCTAATATGTTCCAAGGGATAGCTAAATCAATTGTGTTTAGCTCACACCCAGTGGCCAAATATCTGAAAAAAAGGTAAACACATAACAAATGAAGATTTTACAGGCGGTAAAAAATCAGTACCGCACGAAGCGGAAGAACACACTCAAATCTATATAACAAAAGCCAATAATGATCAATGTTGATTTCATATATATAATTACCAACCTACTGTCAAAGTTTTTGTTAATTATAATACGTATACTAACGAACCTCCCAAGAAAATGGCGAGCCGTTCTCTTGGTGTGACAGCCTTTCTTTAGTCTGTGTTTCCCTTTTTCATATGAACTTGTTCAGTAGTAAGATGAATACATTGCCTGATGTTCTGCAATATTCACAAAACTTTGCACCGTCGTCCATTAATTCACTGTACATAGTGGCAAATTCCCTTTCTGTTGCTTTGTTTTTCCAGCCTGATGAACCCACTTCGGTTTTTTCATTTCTTTCCCTCTTCTTCATCCAAAATCACAGATAGGATTATAAGATTGTCTACCGAGAACTTCGCCGTTCAGACCGCTCAAGGACACTGCCACGCGCCGAAACAAACACTGACCACTTGCGAATAGGGAATGTCAAACCAAGCATCTTTCAGCCGTCAAATTCTTTGAATGGTGGCCCTTACGTTGACCGGAACCGAGTTTGGAATCATCCTACAAGTCCGCCAGGCGGGTTGAAGATGGCGTAATAAATCGCCAAAACTGGTAGACCAATAAACTAACAGTTTGGAAATTAGACGGCTGAGAGGTGTTTGATTTCACATTCTGTACCGAATAGCCGAGTCTCACAACCATCTCTGAAAATATGGACGTACAGACACTGTTAATTGGCGTCACTATGGTATCACGGCCGGTGCCATCATGGCCGGCCACTGCACTTTCGTGTCACTCAGGTACATGTGAAGCGGACTTTATTGGCAGCAGAATAAAAAGAATTGTAAAAATAGACCTTAAAGAAGATCATTTTGGGTTCTAGAGAAGCGCGGAAAAACGCAAGGCGGTCCAAATTCTACAACTTAACTTTGAAGAAAGACTGAAAAGGCTGCCTAGGTTTAAGGCCATTATGAGGGCTGTAGGTGCTATTTTACGGCATTACCGTGTTGCCCTCTGGCAGTGACAATTTTTATGCTCTGAGTCCTTGTATAACGTGTCCTCATCACCAGGTTTGTAAACTCAAAGTTAACATCGAGTTCCTTGCGCGCAGGTTTGTCTTGGTTAAGCAAAAATACACTCCTGGAAATGGAAAAAAGAACACATTGACACCGGTGTGTCAGGCCCACCATACTTGCTCCGGACACTGCGAGAGGGCTGTACAAGCAATGAACACACGCACGGCACAGCGGACACACCAGGAACCGCGGTGTTGGCCGTCGAATGGCGCTAGCTGCGCAGCATTTGTGCACCGCCGCCGTCAGTGTCGGCCAGTTTGCCGTGGCATACGGAGCTCCATCGCAGTCTTTAACACTTGTAGCATGCCGCGACAGCGTGAACGTGAACCGTATGTGCAGTTGACGGACTTTGAGCGAGGGCGTATAGTGGGCATGCCGGAGGTCGGGTGGACGTACCGCCGAATTGCTCAACACGTGGGGCGTGAGGTCTCCACAGTACATCGATGTTGTCGCTAGTGGTCGGCGGAAGGTGCACGTGCCCGTCGACCTGGGACCGGACCGCAGCGACGCACGGATGCACGCCAAGACCGTAGGATACTACGCAGTGCCGTAGGGGACCGCACCGCCACTTCCCAGCAAATTAGGGACACTGTTGCTCCTGGGGTATCGGCGAGGACCATTCGCAACCGTCTCCATGAAGCTGGGCTACGGTCCCGCACACCGTTAGGCCGTCTTCCGCTCACGCCCCAACATCGTACAGCCCGCCTCCAGTGGTGTCGCGACAGGCGTGAATGGAGGGACGAATGGAGACGTGTCGCCTTCAGCGATGAGAGTCGCTTCTGCCTTGGTGCCAATGATGGTCGTATGCGTGTTTGGCGCCGTGCAGGTGAGCGCCATAATCAGGACTGCATACGACCGAGGCACACAGGGCCAACACCCGGCATCATGGTGTGGGGAGCGATCTCCTACACTGGCCGTACACCACTGGCGATCGTCGAGGGGACACTGAATAGTGCACGGTACATCCAAACCGTCATCGAACCCATCGTTCTACCATTCCTAGACCGGCAAGGGAACTTGCTGTTCCAACAGGACAATGCACGTCCGCATGTATCCCTTGCCACCCAACGTGCTCTAGAAGGTCAACTACCCTGGCCAGCAAGATCTCCGGATCTGTCCCCCATTGAGCATGTTTGGGACTGGATGAAGCGTCGTCTCACGCGGTCTGCACGTCCAGCACGAACGCTGGCGCCAGGTGGAAATGGCATGGCAAGCCGTTCCACAGGACTACATCCGGCATCTCTACGATCGTCTCCATGGGAGAATAGCAGGCTGCATTGCTGCGAAAGGTGGATATACACTGTACTAGTGCCGACATTGTGCATGCTCTGTTGCCTGTGTCTATGTGCCTGTGGTTTTGTCAGTGTGATCATGTGATGTATCTGACCCCAGGAATGTGTCAATAAAGTTTCCCCTTCCTGGGACAATGAATTCACGGTGTTCTTATTTCAATTACCAGGAGTGTATTAGACAGCTGCATAAGGAATAAAAAATATATTGTAAAGCCTTAGTGACCACTAGCTACGTACTGCCGCATCACGGGAAAATACGTCACGCGAATTGTAAAATTTTTTAGAGTTTTATTCTGGCCATTGTGTATTGGTGCTGTAATGTACTATTTTTTACGGCATCTGTCCTAAAGTGGCGGAAATTATACTGAAAAGTACTGTGCTGAAATATGTAGTACAGAAAAGTGTAGAATTCCAGTTACAAACGGTGGACAATATACTGAAATTTGCCCTAATTCTTTAATTAAAATAACTTTTGTTTTAAATAACGGCGCACAGTCTTGCTACGGATGCGAGGTGTGAGGCGCAATAAAATGTTACACGTGAAATGTTTACGTGATATATCTAAAAGCTAAACGTCTCAGGATATCTTTGATAAACTCAATCATGAGAAGATATTATTATTCGTGGGTTTTGGGTGGCGAGATATTGTTATCTTTTCATAAGCAAACGTAAATCATTTATTAACTTTTAGCTCAAAATATTATCTTTGGAGTGGCAGTCGTCGGCTGTATCTTCCTCGCAAGTTACAAAGTTTCTATAAGAAAGTGAACGTGCGTACAATTGCTACGTCAGTTTTATTATAACGCGCATTTTCTCCTTTGTCCATGGCCTAGACATGTTGATCTATTGTAGTATACGTAGACAAATACTTCAAAATCCTAAGGCAAAAAGTAAAAGTCCATTTCGAGCCAATAACTACTTCAGCTTTTAAAACTTCCATTACAAATAGCGCGCTACAAATTTGCAATAGTCTTCCACGTAAGACAAAATTCATGTCATCCTCCTTAGTTTTTGGGAAAGTCCTAAACTAGATGAGTGCTTATACTCACTAGCAGAATTTTTATAACTTGTGAAATACAATACTTTAAAATATCCCAGTCGAAATAGTGCACGCTGTTTTGCAGATAAAGCCAAAAAAACATTTACTGCAGTATTACTACAGGACTCTGACGAAAAAAAGCCTCAAAAGCAAAAAATAATAAGTGTAGTAATGAAATTTTGGGAATACAGTTGTCTAGGTAAAATATTTACGTGATTAACATTGCAAGATCAAACGTTAATGTAAATGTGAGATAAGCTATTGCAAATGAGAAATGCTGGTACATTAACAACCTGTCTAACTGCCAGAATTTTGAATGCAGACTTGTTTTGTGGGATGGAGTACCACGCCTGTTGCACTTGGGGTACGGTTAATGCTGTTTGTGGATGACGCTGCAGTTGTCGGTCGATGATGTCCAATATGTGCTCGACTGAAGATAGATCCGATGACCCAGCAGTCCAGGAAAACAAACCGACACTCTGTAGAGCACGTTGGATTACAAATTGATTCAAAAGGCTCTGAGCACTATGCGACTTAACTTCTGAGGTCATCAGTCGCCTAGAACTTAGAACTACTTAAACCTAACTAACCTAAGGACATCACACACATCCATGCCCGAGGCAGGATTCGAAACTGCGACCGTAGCGGTCACGCAGTTCCAAACTGAAGCGCCTAGAACCGCACGGCCACACCGGCCGGCTACGATGCACCAGAGCCATACGCCACACATCATAAAGGTCTTCTCTCCCGACAGTGCCATATGGCCTTCCGGAGTCGTACATCCTCGTGACCAATGCTGCCAGCAGTCAGTACAGTGACTACGTTCCTGCCACGAACATTTGCAGTATCACAGACTGAACATACAGTTTCCCATAGACCTAATACATTACCTCGTTCAAACTCAGTGAGGTGCTGATAATGGCTTCATTGTCATCTTGAAGGCATTCTTCACTAACATCAACTAATCACGTCTCTGGACTGTGTTTGACAAATATCAGATACTAGGGTTATCCATAAAATAAGTTCCGATCAGTCGCGAAATGGAAACCACTGGGAAAATCCGGCAAAGCTTTGCACAGGTGTGTTGAGCAGTGTCTCTAATATGCCCGTCGATAGTGTCTCGTCGCTCTTTTCAGTTCTGAGGGAACAGTGAGCACGTAAAGATGTGTAGGGAATAGCGTCTCCCGCCAAGTATGAGCGCCTGGTTAGAGATTTCGCCTGCGTTACGCAGCCCACATAACACAACTGTCGAGCAGTTCCTTCTTCATTCCAGTTCTCGGTCGCACACTGCAGGGCCAACGAAGACGCTCCTGCAGCGTTTCCGATGAGAAGTGCTTGATCACCCACAATACAGTCCGTAATTGGCTCCTTCTGAGTCTCATCTCTGCTCACAAGAACCGCAGGCAGTGAAGACAAACATTTTCCACAGACAACGAGCTGCAGACCAGTGCAGATAACTGGCCGCAAGCACAGGCACCTGCTTCCTATGACGAGGATTTTGGAAAGTTGATACAACACTACGACAAAACTCGAAGTTGGAGCGGCGACTATGTAGAGAAGCAGGTGGAAGGTGTCCCTAACTGTTGCAAATAAAACGTTTCTGGTTTTCACTGTGGTTTCCATTTCGCGACCGATCGTAACTTACTTTCTGGACAACCCTCGTATCTACAGGGTGGTCCATTGATAGTGACCGGTGCAAATATCTCACGAAATAAGCATCAAACGAAAAAACTACAAAGAACGAAACTCGTCTAGCTTGAAGGGGGAAACAGGGTGGCGCTATGGTTGGCCCGCTAGATGGCGCTGCCATAGGTCAAACGGATATCAACTGCGTTTTTTTTTAATAGGAACCCCCAATTTTATTACATATTCGGGTAGTACGTAAAGAAATATGAATGTTTTAGTTGGGCCACTTTTTCGCTTTGTGATAGATGGCGCTGTAATAGTCACAAACGTGTAAGTACGTAGTATCACGTAACATTCCGCCAGTGCGGACGGTATTTGCTTGCTGGTACATTACCCGTGTTAAAACGGACCGTTTACCAATTGTGGAAATGGTCAATATCGTGTTGATGTAAGGCTATTGTGATGAAAATGCCCAACGGGCGTGTGTTATGTATGCTTCTCGGTATCCTGGACGACATCATGCAATTGTCCGGACCGTTCGCCGGATAGTTACGTTATTTAAGGAAACAGGAAGTGTTCATCCACATGTGAAACGTCACCCACGACCTCCAACAAATGGTGATGCCCAAGTAGGTGTTTTAGCTGCTGTCGCGGCTAATCCGCACATCAATAGCAGACAAATTGCTCCAGAATCGGGAATCTCAAAAACGTCGGTGTTTAGAATGCTACATCAACATCGATTGCACCCGTAACGTATTTCTATGCACCAGGAATTGAATGGCGACGACTTTGAACGTCGTGTACAGTTCTGACACTGAGCAGAAGAGATATTACGGGACGATGACAGAGTTTTTGCACGCGTTCTACTTACCGACGAAGCGTCATTCACCAAGAGCGGTAACGTAAACCGGCATAATATGCACTATTGGGCAACGGAAAATCCACGATGGCTGCGGCAAGTGGAACATCAGCGACCCTGGCGGGTGAATGTATGGTGCGGCATTGTGAGAGGACGGCCCCCATTTTATCAATGGCAATCCAAATGGTGCAATGTATGCTGATTTTCTACGTAATGTTCTACCGATGTTACTACAGGATGTTTCACTGCATGACAGAATGGCGATGCACTTCCAACATGATGGATGTCCGGCACGTAGCTCGCGTACGGTTGAAGCGGTATTGAGCAGCATATTTCATGACAGGTGGATTCGTCGTCGAAGCACCATACCATGACCCGCACGTTCACCGGATCTGACGTCCCCGGATTTCTTTCTGTGGGGAAAGTTGAAGGATATTTGCTATCGTGATCCATCGACAACGACTGACAACATGCGTCAGCGCATTGTCAATGCAGGTGCGAACATTACGGAAGGCGAACTACTCGCTGTTGAGAGGAATGTCGTTACACGTATTGCCAAATGCACTGAGGTGGACGGACATCATTTTGAGCATTTATTGCATTAATGTGGTATTTACAGGTAATCACGCTGTAACAGCATGCGTTCTCAGAAATGATAAGTTCACAAAGATACATGTATCACATTGGAACAACCGAAATAAAATGTTCAAACGTACCTGCGTTCTGTATTTTAATTTAAAAAACCTACCTGTTTCCAATTGTTCGTCTAAAATTGTGAGCCATACGTTTGTGACTATTACAGCGCAATCTATTACAAAGTGAAAAAAGTGGTCCAACTAAAACATATATATTTCTGTACGTACTACATGAATACGTAGTAAAAAATGGGGGTTCCTATTTTAAAAAACGCAGTTTGACCTATGGCAGCGCCATCTAGCGGGCCAACCATAGCGCCATCTGGTTTCCCCCTTCAAGCTAGACAGGTTTCGTTCTTCGTAGTTTTGTCGTTTGACGCTTATTTCGTGAGATATTTGGCCTGGTCACTATCAGTGGACCACCCTATAACAGTCACTTGCAAGGCAAATATCTAAGGTGAAGAAGCAGACAGTCAGATAACAGATAATCTCAAAGATCTCCTGGCAAAAATGAATTTGTCACAATACCTACCAAGTATGGGATTCAACTGAAAATAACGAAATACATGACGACTTCTCAAAAATTCTACTTTAGACGTAGAAAGCGATATTGAATCTCATTGGCCACGTTCGTAGCCACGAAGCAAACATGTGACTTGGCTTGTTCAGTCTGCCACTATACCTACCGCCTTGGAACGCGAAACTGCACGTTGTAGCGGCTCAGATTTTGAACAGCTCCTCCACCACGAACGCTTTCTCATCCCGTGTGAGGACAGCTTGACACGGTGTGCGGACATTTGCCACGCCGGACATTTGCCACGCCGGACATTTCCCACGATTTCACCTGCTCCGAAAGGTTGGGTCCCTTGTATCCCCCTCCTCCTTCTCCTCCTCTTCCTCACTCGCCGCTCGACCCGCAGTAAAGGTACTTACTGAGACTTTCCGCTGGTTTTCTTAACTTAGGACCAGAATCTCTATGGATTTTTCGCCACATTTCTAGAGAGAGTTTCGTTTTGGAAACTATTAAATGCATCTCGCATTGAAATCCGCGCCAAATTCCGACCCACAGTAAAACATCGCCAATCTTCGAAATTTTGCACTCGTCTAAATTGTACGTCCCTTTTTCGGTGCTCCTGCAGCAGCTTTCAGTCGTGTTTTGTGTACCATGGAGTATCAGTTCCGTCTGATATTAATTTATTTGGTAAGAATCTCTCGAGTGCTGTTGATACTATTTCTTTGAACTTAAGCCACATATGCTCTTTACTTACATAGTTTGGAAGGATTGGAGACTGTCTCTTACAAAGACGTCAACCGAATTTTTAGTTGCTTTTATAAATATATATATTTCGCGTTTAGTTTTGGTGAATTTCTCTGTTACGGAATTGAGCCTCGCTACGGCTGAGTGTTCACTAATTCCTGTACCCGTCGTGATGTTCAGGATTATTTGTGGCTGAGAGGTCAAGTGTGTTTTCGTAACCATTTACAATTTGAATGGCCTGGTGAACTAATTGTTCAAAATAATTTTATAAAAAGTATTTAGAAAAATTATGGGAGTTGTTTTCTATCTACAGTAGGGTCTGAATATGTATTTTTGTCAACATACGGAAAGTAGACTGAAGTCACTGCCAACGATAATTGTATGAGTAGGCTACCTATTTGCGATGAGACTCGAGTTTTCTTTGAAATGTTCAGCAATTGTTTCATCTGAGACCGAGGGTCGGTAAAAGAAACACGTTATTAATTTATTCTGCTTGTCGAATATAACCTCTGTCCATACTAGGTCACAGGAACTATCGGCTTCAATGTCACTTGTGAGCTGGAACACACATTACATTATTTTTCCTTAAGTTGTGCTTCTTGTTTCTGTTGTAGTGGAGATCATTACAATTACGGCTTTTCCCTCCAAAATCTAGGATGCTTTCTCTGGGACGCTGTTAATACCAGAGCTAAACAATGTAGAACAACAACGTACGTAACAAGCATAGTATTCTGTATTACTTGATTTCCTTAATTCTCATATTTTAAAATTGTACATCGACTTTAGATGGCATTTCAATCATAGATGTTCTTATCTCTGTTTATGAACGTACTTTCAGCCATGTTTTGAACACTGCCCCGCTACATTTTATCAACTAATGTTTCGCCGGAAGGAATATCGCATTTTAGAGAGTAAATTAATATGGAGTATGTCGTTCTTCTTTTCAAACATTCACATACCCATCCCTTCTTTCCTTATTGTCTTTTGGGCATGCAGTTGTAGTAATTAAAGTAGGCACAAATGCAGCGATCAAAAAGAAATGATTAGCGTACATTCGCATTGTCTTTACGGCATTCCTTTCTCGTTGCTTCCATGGCGATGGACTGTTTCTATCGCAGTCAGTAAACGTGAAAGGAAGCTACCGTACAGACAGAGGGATCTATATTTATACTTGGCAGAACTTATTACATACTGACATAATCGTCGGAATTGCTTTCGTTTCCCAAAAGATACAAATATTTCGATTTCGGAAAAGAAGCTCTGTATTTCGCCAAGATGTCGAAGAAGAAGGTCCCTTACGTACTGGTTGTATCGAGTAAGATGTGGAGACGGCGGTTTGAAAGCGGACAGAAGTAGTACGAGGAAGGGCGTCCCTTGCCTAAGGGATCGCTACCTGGCGAAGGGGCAAGTATGGCAAATGTCTGCCGCGGCAAATGTCCGGCGTGGCAAATGTCCGGCATTCGCTTGACACTACCCGCTGATACTCGCCCGCTCTACAGCTCCCCCGTTCGCCTGCGGGAATTTCCGGTCTCGGAGGGCGAGCAGACCACCCGCTGCGGTCACCTGCCTGTCCGGAACAGATCCCGGCCGGTAGCGAGTTGCTGGCGGCATTAGCATAACGGGTGGCGGCCCGACCGCCGCGCTGCACTGCACTGCCACGGATTGCCGTCCCGCGCCGAGGCGTTAATAGCACGACGCGGCAATTACCGCGCCACTCCGCTCCGGCCCCGCACACCCACAGGCACGGCGGGGAACAACGAAACGTTTCCCGGGCCGCCCCACGCCTCGGTCCTCCGAACACTCGCACGGCTGCTGCTATTGCTGGCACTCTGCCCCACTCACACTATACTGTGACTTGAGGGGGCGACTTTCACGAAATTAACCGAAAAGGGCAATTTTCAATTCATGTTTTATATATTAGAACTTGAAACACCATAGTTTAGACACTACATAGCTATCTACTTTGTTCAACATCCCATCATTGAACTTCTGTAATTAGTGTACGATTAATTAGATACTGAAATGAAGTAGGGCAGAGCGGGGAAATACCGTGCACGTAAGCCATTTTTCAAATATTTCGTATTTTTCAAACTCAATTGAAATGCTGAACACCTTATTTTGGGGCAAGAAATCAATACCCCACACGTTTATGGCTTCATATTTGCTATATTAAATCGATTTACGTTTCTACAGCTGTTTTACAAAAGTGTTAAGTTGCACGGTATTACCCCGAGGGGTGGGGTAATACCGCGCAATATATCTTATGATACGGCATAGCACATAAAATGACAAAAACTCTGTAAAAATAAATCAAATTAAGAAACTCGACATTCAGAATTTATTTAGATTTGCAAAACATAAATTGTACAACTTATTAAAGTTTCTAAAGGCAGAAAATCCTTTTACTGGTAAAACAAAATTATTGGATTATGGTGTCAACTTGTCTCTGAACACATTTATCCCCTGTTTTAATGGCAGTAGTCGCAGATACAGTTTTCAGCTGTTACTTTAGATCAATCTCCTGTTTTTAGCCTATCTGTTAAAGTAGAAAGAGGTATTCCATACATTCTTGCAGCTACTATCTGTGGCTTTGCATTTTCTATAACATCGTGGAGTGCGCAATTCATTTCATGTTCCGTCCACCCTTTGCGGCTTTCTGTGGTTCTGGCTTTGTTTCTCACCATCTGTGATTAAAAAGAAGAAAGAAAACTTGATAGATGACACACATACACACACACTTCCAAATATATAGTTCACGAAGATACCAAACGAAATTACCATATGGAGCAATACCGTTCACCACGGGGCAATACCGTGCATCGGTCACGGTATTGTCTCGAGACAATATGACTCACAATTGTAAATTCTAGCCCAACAATCACGAAATTTAACGTCTAACATTTCATATTTAAAAGAGGATCAAGAAATGCGTAATTGAATAAACCTACTTTAAATATTGTTGCTATTAACATATTTCGCTCACCTCTACACCTATTATCTTTAGATTTTATAAGAAAACAGTCGAAATGAGTTGAAACCGATTGTCGAAGACGTCTGCGCCGTTGAACGATATAGACCCCTCTGTAACTGATTATTGTTACTTACGCTATGTGGCAGCACCGTGCAGCGCTCTTTACGCTCTCTGAGAAACTGGATAAAGCGGTGCACGGTATTACCCCGCTGTACGGCATGGCCCCGCTCTCCCCTGCAATCTCTGTAAGGATCTTTTGTCTTCCTCATACATAGTGCAAGGCTATCAGACAGAACCTATCCGGTGTAAGTCAAATGAAAAGTGCAGTATGGCCCACATATCTCCACATGGTGTCAACAGATTGATCTTACCATGAGCAAAGAGGTTAAAAGAGAAAATTTTGGCGAAATATCGTGAATAGTTTCTCAGAAAAAGGTATAAGCATAATTTTTGGAAAGTAAAATTTTTGAACTACATAAAAAACTTAAATATGTGTGTTAGTTTCGTGTAAAGGACTGTACAAAATTTCATTGGCGTATCTCCAAAATTGTGTATTTGGTTCATCTTTTAAATAGTGTGTGTTTTTCATGAACATCCCCCCTTGAATTTTCGAACACCTGATGGTGTCGCTACACTGTTGCGACAAGCAGTGTCTATAGTCTCTATATTAAGGACAGGGTTAGTTCCTTTGTTTAAATGCCAGAAATTAATTCATCCTCTGATGAACTGGTTGCGTAACATATTATGGTCCGATTAAAATTACTTGATAGTTGACACTTCACGCATTATAGCTGGTTTCCTCCAATCAGAGTGCTAAACGTCACGACTGAACTGTTCGCCATTACCAAACTGCCACAACAGTTTGTCAGTTCACTTCCAATTCCTTGTCTGGCTTTCTCTCTTGATGCCTTTGCGTCCTGAGTACTGTGTCTGGCTCTTTTATTTCGTACTTGCTGTACACTTCCACACTGTGTTGTAGCTCAGTCTGCTTAAATGAAAAGGAAGAACAGGGAAAGCAGTGTTTCTGCTATGTATGGGAACTGTATATACGTCCTAATCTCCTTCTCTGCCCTGTATCCGTCCATCTACCCCTCCCCCCTACTTTGTCTATCTCCTCCTGCTTCCAATTCTCTCTGTCCATCTTCTCCTCCCCTCCCCCTTCTCTTCATCTCCTCCTGCCGCTATATTTCTCTCTCTCTCTCTCTCTCTCCCTCTCTCTCTCTCTCTCTCTCTCTCTGTGTGTGTGTGTGTGTGTGTGTGTGTGTGTGTGTGTGTGTGTGTGTGTATATTATGTATATTTATTTACATATTATATGAATTAAAATATATTTATATTAAAGAATTAGATACCTAGGAGCATGACCGTATTAGAATTCAACTTTGTGTCAAAATTTCAAAGCAATCAGTCAAGAACAGTAGGAGATTAATAGCTTTGAACAAACCAAGACGTACCTCTTTGTAATGTTACCCCTTTTAATGCATATATGTTACATATATGCCAGATGGCGTTCCAGTGGGTGACTAAAAACACTAGAATATTAGAATGCGTAGTTGCGCCCAATTTCTAAGCAATTCATGAAGAAATTTTCTAAGATCTGAGATTTTGAAGAAACAAACATCTCTATTTGCACCTTTACACAAAAATTTAGATGTGCCTAATCCAATTATCCGGCAGTTTTTGATTGACTGTTTTGAAATTTTGATACAACGGTCCACTGGCGTAAGCACATCTTTCTTACTTTTTAAATATATGTAAAACATAAACTGACATTAATTTAATAATATAGAAATACTGTTAGAAAAAAAATTCAAAAGGTTAGATATACATATATTACACACCATGCATTAAAGAATTAGGTATCTAAAACCAGGGTTTCATTAGGATTCAACGGCCGGCTGCTGTGGCGGAGCGGTTCTAAGCGCTTCAGTCCGGAACAGCGTTGCCGCTACGGTCGCAGGTTCGAGTCCTGCCTCGGGCATGGATGTGTGTGACGTCCTTAGGTTAGTTAGGCTTAAGTAGTTCTAACCCTAGGGGACTGATGACCTCAGATGTTAGATCCAATAGTGCTTAGAGCGATTTGAACAATTCTTTTAGGATTCAACGTTGGGACAAAACTTCAAAGCAATCGGGCAAGAACTTCCGGAAATACACGATTTTGAACAAACGAAGATTTACATTTTTATTTATATATTTTTCATCACAGATAACAACCCCACCAAAAACCACACAAACTACGATGCCAACGAAATACACACGTTTCATACACAACACTAACCAAACAATAATGGATCCTTCCGCTCAAGATGGGATTCAGCTATATTCTGTTATTGTAGTCACGGAAACTTGCTTACTTTCGATAAGCTTTGCACGACATTGTCGAATTTTTGAAGGCTGCAATTAATTTTTGATATTGGGCCACCAGTGCCATAAACATAAGAACCTGGCACAGTGTAGTGGCGTAGCACAGTGGCTAGCGTATAAATCTGATGTACAAAATGTCGTAGCTTCGAAACTTGTCGAATGCACTGAAACTTCTTATGTTTCTAAATCCAGTAAAAAGACTTTGATTATTATTTTTACTAAGTTGAGTAGTTTAGATGTAGTGGCTTTTTTATCTGCTGTTATTTTTCTATTATTCTTGTTTCGTATGGGATTTGCCTGTGCCGCCTATGCTCTGTATCAAAGTGCCTATTCATTGTATGGTAACACGGCAGCTCGTGTAGCTAGTGTGAGGATAGTTTCAGACAACCGATGATACAAATTAATTACAGTTTGCTTTTAGCGCTGAAACTAAAAGTTTTCTGTTCAAATGGCTCTGAGCACTATGGGGCTTAACTTCTGACATCATCAGTCCCCTAGAACTTAGAACTACTTAAACCTAACTAACGTAAGGACATCACACACATCCATGCCCGAGGCAGGGTTCGAATCTGTAACCGTAGCGGTCGCACGGTTCCAGACTGTAGCGCCTAGAACCGCTCGGCCACACCGGCCGGCAGCGTCATAATGATGAAGGGCTTAATGACCAGAAAGTTTTTGCAATGAGGCTGAATATCGTAACGTCCTAACCTACTAAAAATAAACAGAAAACTATGCATTAAAAAATAGTTTCCACAATGACACTGTGACTCGGTATCTAGCACCAAAAACTAAAGAAATTCTGGTAACATGTGAAATACACCAGCTGCATGATAATAAATAACTTCACTGCTTGATACCAATCGGAATGTTACCAATGAAAGAGCCACTAAGTTCCTAAAAAAGTTTTTCCCAAATTCCTTCACGAAAAAAGATGAATTAAATATTCCATAATTAGAATTAAGAACAGCTGCTGACATGAGTAACTTAGAAGAGATATCCCTCCATAACTAAGCAACTTAAGTCGTTTAACTAAGGCAAATGTTCCTGTCCAGACTACATACCATTTGCGTCCCTTTCAGAGTATGGTGAAGCAATATCTCCATATTTAGCGCTCATCAAAACGCAAGTATCTAAGGAATGGAAATCTGTACAGATCACTGCAGTACACAAGAAGGATGTAGAAGGAATCCACAGAATTATAAACCTGTGTCACTGACATCAGTTTGCTGTAGGATCTTTGAACACACACCGCATTCAAACATTATTAAATATTGCGAAGAAAATGATATAGTGACATACAGTCAGTACAGACTCAGAAAATACTGGAACACAACTGGCTCTTAATTTATGTGAAATAGTGAGTGCTCTAAAGAGGAGGTCTGAAGTTCAGTATTTCTAGATTTGGAGAAGGCTTTTGGCACCAGTCCCCATAAAATCATGTAATTAGATTGCTTACACATAGAGTATCATTCGACTTGAGCAATTGGATTTGTGATTTGCTGTCAGAGAGATCACAGTAACTGACGGAAAGTCGTTTAGTGAAACAGAAGTGTAATTTGGCGTTCCCCAAAGAAGTGTAATAGGCCCTCTGCTGTTTCTCATCTATGTAAACGACTTAACAGCAGCCTCCGTAGATTGTTTTCAGGTGGTGCTGTAATTTACCATAAAATAAAATCATCAGAAGATCAAGATGAATTTGAAAATGATTTACGCAGGATATACGTATGGTGTGAAGAGTGACAACTGACTCTAAACAATAAAAAGTATGATTTCCTCCACATGAGCACTAAAAAGAATCAGTGCGATTACGGATTAGTTTTTGAAGTTTCCTCATGCAGTTAAGTACCTATGGATTAGAATTGTGTAAAGCTCAAACTGGACTGATTACATAGAAAATGCTGTGTGGAAGGCGAACTAAAAACTGCGTTTTATTGGAAGAACGTTTAAAGATGGAATATATCTACTGAAAAGATAGCCTACAATACAATGGTCCGTCCTCTTGTGGAGTATCGCTATGCAGTATGGGATGTTTCCCGTGTGGGACTAATGGAGGACATCGAGAAAGTTCAAAGAAAGACAACACGTTTTATACTATAGAGAAATAGGGGAGAGAGAGTCACGAATATGATACACGAATTGGAATAGCTGTTATTAAAACAAACGCATTTTCAGTGATTCGATGTCTATTCACGAAATTTCAATCACTGAAAACATTTTTTGACTCACACCTACATAGGAAGAAAAGAACTTCGTAACAAAATAAGGGAAGACAGAGCGAGTGCTCGCACACATCGACCGTGCACTGCACTCACGAGGAGAGCAGGGCAAGAGCCATATTCCGAACTTCCAGAAACATCGCTCAGTGGAAGGCAGGTCAGAATAAGCGAACACGTATCTCGGCTTACCCGTTGATACTCGACCGTTTCTGAGAAAATGACGGTCAAAGTTTTCGACTCGCTTTAGGTGTCTCTTCTCACGCTACAATCTCACCAGAAGTGGTGGCACAGCGACTAGCGTTGTAGCTTTTCAGTTTAAAGCCGCGAGTTCGAAAACTGGTTATTATTTTTATTTTTCATTTATCTACTGTCCGCCCGCGGTAGCTGTGTGGTCAACGCGACGGACTGTCAATGCTAATGGCCCGGGCTCTATTCTCGGCTGGTTCAGAGATTTTCTGCGCTCAGAACTGGGTCTTGTGTTGTCCTAATCATCAGCAATTCATCCCCATCGATGCGCTAGTGGCGTGAAATAAAAAATATATAAATAAATAAATAAAAAAAAAGACTTGCACCCAGCGAACGGTCTGCCCGACGGGAGGCCCTACCTACAAGACATTTACATTTTATTTATCTACCCAGGTAGAATGTTTTCCTGTGTTTATTGAAATAACTTTGTCCTTATTTATTAATTGTATGTCTGGTGCATGAATTAAAGAAAGAGAAAGACGCAATAAATGAATGATAAAATTATTTTAAATCGTTTTCGGTGAAATTCCAGTCGTGTATCTTGATTCATAATATATTGCAAGCGCGAGTTCTCGGTAAAGTGACGTGATACGCGTGGTTTGCCGCGTAATTGTTGCCAACGCGTGAATTTTTGAGCAATGTTAATGGCGTTTGGTTCAAATGGCTCTAAGCACTTTGGGGCTTAACATCTGAATAATTATGAAAAATCCGCCTCGATTGCACAAACTACCTGGTGTTTACCTAGGTTTCAGCGTGAGTAACCACGCCTTCTTCAGAACAAATATAAAACAGCTTGCCTAAATAGGCATAGTCAGAGGCTAAAATCAACACCTTTGACTATGCCTTTTTAGGCAAGCTGTTTTATATTTGTTCTGAAGAAGGCGTGGTTACCCACGCTGAAACCTAGGTAAACACCAGGTAGTTTGTGCAGTCGAGGCGGATTTTTCATAATTATTTCGATACTTACGGTTGCTGACGCGCTGCAGTGCTGTACGTTCTTAATATCTGAGGTCATCAGTGCCCTAGAACTTAGAACTACTTAAACCTATCCAACCTAAGGGCATCACACACATCCATGCGCGAGGCAGGATTCGAACCTGCGACCGTAGCAGCAGCGCGGTTCCGAAGAGCCTAGATCCGCTCTGCCACAACGACCGACTAATGGTGTTTCTTTACCGAGTGAGATTCATACGAAGAAACAGCTCTGCGCAACCCGCCCTTCACGCGATGCTCGTAGTGTTCGGAACTCGTATGTTTCGAATGGTTCTACGGTCGGTATTATCCAAAGAAATGCACGAGATCTTCCTGAAGAATAAATATAAGAATAAAATAGAAGAATCAATGTAAGACTGAAATATAAGCATATGAGAATTTAAAAATGCCATGCAACATATACTATACTTGTATAATAAATCTATGACACATTATGAAACCCAATTGTAGTTTTACAATTAATATAGCGCCTTTGTATCGTAGCGCCTTTGTATCGCTTAGCTTGATAAGAAATATTTGTATAGTAATTTTCAAAAGACATGGCTAGATAAATAAAAAATAGAATAAAATAAATAAAAGGAATAATCGGGTTTCGAACACAGGACACAAAACTGAACCTGCGCGACGCTAGCATCTGTGCCACCATTTCGGCTGGGATTACTGCGCGCTAAAAGACATCTAAAACACAACGAAAAGTTTGACCGGCGTTTTCTCAGGAATGGTTGAGTATTTTGGTATAAGTCAAGAAACGCTTATTTTGACTCCTCTTCCATTAAGCGAAGTTTCTGGCAAATCGAATTATAGCACTTACCGTGTTCTCCTCGTCGGTCGTGCTGAAAATAGTGAAATGTAGGTTTCAGTACAAGCGCGGAGCGAGGGCGAGAACAGGACAGGGAACGTAAAGTCTTCAAAGAAATGCACAAATGTACAAAGAGCAATGCACGTCCATTGCAAGGGTTAACGCGAGGCATAAGAGATTCAAGGAAGGACGGATGTTGTCATCCGATAATGCACTATCTGGAACGCTACAGCGCATTACTGATACCATTGTCCAGCAAATGGATGCGTTCATTATTGAAAACCGACGAGTTGCGGTGACAGCCATGGCTCCAAGGTGTCGGATTGAGCGTCATAATTTCATCAGACGTACCAGTGTTCCGCGTACACCTGTGTTATTCTTCGATGATTTTCCTGTTATTGTTTGGATTTCGAATATCTTGCACCACTTTACGTTGTCGAAAGTTTCTTCTAGGTAGACAAACACAGTGAAAGTGTCATGACGTTTTCTGTGCTTTCCTTCAATAATCATGACCAACGTCAGCATTTCCACTCAGATATGATCACTTTCCCTGGAGAAAAATTGCTTGTCATCTAATGTGCTCTAAAATTTCCTCTCATCTGTTAATCTGCTCAGAAATTTGGATGATCCATTATATCTACGATGACAATCATTTGGAAATAAGTAAACTAGTAAATGATGACAACATGATATACGAATTTATCTCCACGACTGTGGATTGTTGAGGTAGGAAGCAGTTACATATCTCTGTTTCTTTTCCTTCCTTTCTGATACACACATCTTCCCTCACCATGAAGCTCAGGGCAACCTTGTTTGTGCGTTCTGTGAATAATAACTGTATTTAGTGTAATATTTCAGCTTAATCTGCAAGTTAGCATCAAAATTTTGCTTTAAGGAAATACTTCATGTAGAAGTAGCAGTAGTGTCCTCATTAACGATGTAATTCGTTGGTTACCGTCAGGGTTTCGTCCATAGATTATGAGCTGCAGTGCGTCATATATCGCCTCCTCTATATTAAGCTCGGTACTGAGATAAATGAGTCCCACAAAATCAGTTTATATATGAAAAGCTAGGGCACCCGTCTTCGCTCGGGGGGGTTGGTATGAAATAGTATGGTAACTGGAATGAAAGGATAAACTTTGAAGTATAAGAGGTGAAAAAGATTTACTGAAAACATATTATAACTACTTACAATACTTGTAAACTATAAGAAGTAAAGAAATTTCATTGAAATTTTCTAACTATTTACAATACTTGTTTATAAACAACATTTTTCATTTTATTATCCGGAGTATATATGTACAAATTTTTCATATTTCCTACTCGAAAGCAGGCTACATATAGGTGGCCATGAGAGAAGCAGGAGGTTGATGCTGCAATATTTTAACGTTGTCCTTGCGCTTTGTTAATTGTAAACCTGTAGGCTAATTTGATTGGAAATTGCAGTCTTTTAAATTGGAATACCAATTCAGTAGAGATGAGTGGTATTCTGTGGATAAATAGTGTGTGTCCTCCGTACTTTCCAGTCATAAGTTCGGCTTCGATGATGTTACTCGATACCTGTTTGACGACCATCCTTGTTCCATTTCATAGTTTTGGTGAGTTGATATATGTGAGTAGCATTATCAGAGATCCAGTTTAAGCCGAAGGCAGTGTAATAGCATTCCTGGTACTTGCAAAGAGTTCAGAAATTCTCAAGGGAATTTCACACTTTCTTCAACGTTTACCATCGTGTCCATCGATTTGTATATAACCTCTCTTCACCGAAATTTTCTTTTGAGCATTAAACCTGATATCATCGAAAATATTGTTTTTAGTTGCCAAAATGCCCTTGGTAGCCTTTCCGGATTGATATAATTGAGAACAATGTTTGTATAAATTTGGTCGAGGAGTTCGTTCTCAGCAGTGACTATGTTGCAGAAACCACTGTAGAGTGTAAAGAGTTTAATGAGGCTGATCAGTAGGATATCTGCCTTAGCGTAGTTGTAAAAGTTGTTGACCAAAATGTGCTGTTGCTTCATCTTTCGGTAGCTCAACTCTCACATTTCTTGTTAGTCGCAGTATGTCTATGTGTGGCCAGAGATGTGATTTTTTTTTCCTTGAGCCTGCATTGATTTCGTCTACTGGTGTTGGCTCGGGGTAATTGGAAGTGTTTGTCGAAAATGTCCTGAGAGTAAGAGTAGAGCTCATCACTTCACAATTGCCTCGCCAGATCTCCTCCTCTTTTAAGTTTGGGGATTGTCTAAAGTATAAAACAAGTCAACTTCTTATTAACAAATACACTAAGTACACTTACACACTTTTCACACTTTGTTTTCGGTTTATATTCAGTCACTGTATCACTTTGACTACTCACACTTCACTGATTGTTTTTATTCACCCGCTGCACTACGTCTTCGAGTCCCCCCTTCGTCACCGACAAGAAACTGATGTTCGAACCCACGACGGGTGTTGCTTTATGTAAGCCTACCAATGGATAGTCCCACCACCAGTGGCGAATTCCTTACATACCAAAGGGGCTTCGAATGGTCCACAATGTTCCACAACATTCTAGAGAGCTCTAGAATGTTCCACATTTATCTGAGATGCTCCGAAACAATCTGAAATATTCCCGAATTTTCTAGACTACTTCCGAACATTCCAGAACATCCCGAATCATTTTAGAACATTACAGAATAGTCTAGAAGATTGTGGAATGCTCTCGAATACTCTCGAATGTTTTGGAATGTTCTACAAATTTCTAGAGGGCGAAACTTCCGAGCCCTTATATTTTCAAAAGGAAGCTCTTCAGGGAAAAGCTGGAACCCTATTCATGCATGGGGGATAGAGGAATACCACACCATATAACTCCCTTGACGGTACCGGGACTCGTTTCTGAGTTTCAGCGGCACGCACGTTGTACACTTACTTTTACAACAAACATTGATTAATCCAAGAAATGAATGCCGCCTCTGAAGTCACGAAAGTAGCTCTTCTCAATTTAGGGAGGGATAAAACCTGACAGAAACGTCCAAGTTTTAAATCTGAGCTTAACAGTGACTCTCGTCTCCTGCATTTCAAGTCCGGAGACGTCGTAATGCCGCGCGCTCGGCGATTCTCACTGCGCGGAAGTTGCCTTCATGACTTTAACATGGACTCCACGTAGCGGCAAGCACAGCCCTTTCCCCCGGTTGCCACCTCTTCAGATCGTCCGTATTCTGTCTGGCGACTCAGCAGGTTCCTTGAGAGGTGCCCTCTGGGGCAGCGGAGGTCTTAACTCGCGGCGCTTGCTGCGTCTGCTTTCCGCCACACGCAGCTTCCCACGGAAATAACAGCCGACTTCCCCACCGAGTTCGTAGCCACCAGCGTTATCGAAGTCGCGGTTCCACGTTTCTGTAGCCCTACGTCTTGCCACATATCTTTTATTCTTTGGTTTCTCCTTTTTCTGCTGAAAATGTGAATTTCTTAGTGGAGACTTTATCTGCGACTCCACTTACTTGTTTACGTACTAAGATATCTCATAATATTTCCGAAGTTATTGCCTAGATATGAACTGAAATGGTTTGTTGTGACATAGCCCCCTAAACGATGTATCCCCTGCTACTTTCTCCGTGCTACAAAGCATGTAATGTCAGCCCCCAGACTTTAGGGCTAGAATCACACAGTTGATGCGGAATCCTATACCTACGTGCATGTCTGCAAGGTACTGATACAGTAGTACTTCAGCAATAAACTACGAACTCTAAATAGTCGTAAAATGTCCATGACGGTTCAGGAGTACAGCCCGTCATCGTCTTCCGGTCAGGCGAAAAAATGATGGTTCTCTAGGTTTGTTCGGTTCACCATAAGCTCTCTCACATGGATTTTTATTTAGAGTTTTCGAGTAGTCAGCAACCTTCAGAAACGAT
The DNA here is from genome assembly GCF_023864345.2 of Schistocerca serialis cubense. NCBI lineage: Eukaryota > Metazoa > Arthropoda > Insecta > Orthoptera > Acrididae > Schistocerca > Schistocerca serialis. The sequence continues at coordinate 149,997,922 of NC_064645.1, forward strand.
GACTATGCTTAAGACATTTGGACACAGAGGAGCCATAGTTTGCTTTTCTGAGGGTTGCCTGAGAGCCTAGGTTACACAGAGGAAATGAGTTGTGAAACTAATTTCTTGAATTGAGCTTTGCAAAACTAGCTTCGTAAATAGCTGTCTACAAGACATCAGTCTAGACTTTAGCTTCGACATTTTAAGAGAACTGAAGCACTGTTTTCATCTCTTAAATTAATATTGTGACAGTTACGTTTGATGTTGTGCGTGTCATGTTTGTTTGCTTGAAATCAGTACAAAGCAAGAAGAGTAAATGTTTTGACGTCGTGAGTTGTGAGAAGCAAGATGTTCTTACGGGACCGTTTTTCCAGAGACAGTCACATAACATACGTATATTCACCCTTAGCTGCCTGCAGGCGTTGACATATGTCAACGAGGACAGATGAAAATGTGCGCCCCGACCGGGACTCGAACCCGGGATCTCCTGCTTACATGACAGTCGCTCTATCCATCTGAGCCTCCGAGGACACAGAGGACAGCGCAACTGCAGGGATTTATCTCTGGCACGCCTCCTGCGAAATCCACATTCTCAACGTATTGTTCCGCACTACATTCGTAGTGCCCCCGCCCATTATACTCATTACTCGCGGCGCGTTGCCGATTCCCGTAAGAGTTCGGGCTCTGTTTGTGCATTCGCACAGAAGAAGAAGATGGTCAAATGGCCGGTGAGCCTTAACTACATATATACTAAGATGGTATCTGTTCTTTCGGACATGTCAGAAAGAACAGAGACCATCTTAGTATATGTATACGTATATCGGTTATGAAACTCTGATTTGACGCGAATACTTAACTGACATTTAAGAAACTGGTAAACAGAAGTAATAGTGACTGTCAGTTGATATTTAATACACAACCTGCCAGCATTGGCTCACATAAATGTATTCAAACTTAGAAAGGGCGACCATATGACGCAGAGAGCCTCATTGATCAAAGAGAGAGACGGAGAGAATGTGACACGACTTTCTTCTGTAGAGGATGGTAGGACGGATGTTACTGGTTAACCAGCCAGAGGAAGGGGACTAGTGTTTTGTAACAAGCGATTAGATCGTTCAGTGCTTGGCAGATCTGCAGCTGAGGCAGTCAAAAGTCAATGGGAGAGGCAAGACATTGCGTTGTGAGGTTTCCTTTCAATTAACACTCAATCACAAATCATACTTCGACTTAGTCTGTAACTTTCATGATGATCTTTGGGAGCTTCCGCTGCCAGACTTCCCTACTGAAAGCCGCTGCTGGCCAGCTGAGCTATCTGACCTGATACGTTACGGTCTTAGAAAATTTTTGGGCTGATCTGTTCATTGGACCCACCAGTGGTAGATCCCTCGCCCACTTCAGCCACCACTTGCAGTAGTATGGTGAGATCAAGAGGTGATGTGTAGGACTGTTGAAGTCATTTACTTCATGCTTCACTCTGAAGACGTATTTTTACGCCATTAACAGTGGCTTTCAACTATAACTACAGGTGAGACATATTCCCTTCTGCAGTAATACCTATTTTCAATTAACATTACGACAATCACTGGGCACTTCGCGATATTAAGTAAATCATTTGCTCAATTATTAGCATCTTTCCTCCTGACCTTGAATATCCAATAGAGTTGTATATGATTAAGCTGCCACAGGTTGTGATACCGTCCGAAGTCGGCAACGCCCATCGATACAACAAACATTAGCGATGACTCCCTGCAGTACACAATGACGAATGGAAGAGGCTGAAGATGACACACCCTCCCTCATAGCACACAAGCGCCCTCGCACAGACGTCAGTACAGAGCCGAGCTTGGAAGCACTCTGCCCCACTGCGTGGCCTCAACTGTAACAGTCAACGTAATCTACATCTACATCTATACTCCGCGAGCCACCTTACGGTGTGTGGCGGAGGGTACTTATTGTACCACTATCTGATCCCCCCTTCCCTGTTCCATTCACGAATTGTGCGTGGGAAGAACGACTGCTTGTAAGTCTCCGTATTTCCTCTAATTTCTCGGATCTTTTCGTTGTGATCATTACGCGAGATATATGTTGGCGGTAGTAATATGTTGCCCATCTCTTCCCGGAATGTGCTCTCTCGTAATTTCGATAATAAACCTCTCCGTATTGCGTAACGCCTTTCTTGAAGTGTCCGCCACTGGAGCTTGTTCAGCATCTCCGTAACGCTCTCGCGCTGACTAAATGTCCCCATGACGAATCGCGCTGCTTTTCGCTGGATCTTGTCTATCTCTTCTATTAATCCAACCTGGTAAGGGTCCCATACTGATGAGCAATACTCAAGAATCGGACGAACAAGCGTTTTGTAAGCTACTTCTTTCGTCGATGAGTCACATTTTCTTAGAATTCTTCCTATGAATCTCAACCTGGCGCCTGCTTTTCCCACTATTTGTTTTATGTGATCATTCCACTTCAGATCGCTCCGGATAGTAACTCCTAAGTATTTTACGGTCGTTACCGCTTCCAATGATTTACCACCTATGGCATAATCGTACTGGAATGGATTTCTGCCCCTATGTATGCGCATTATATTACATTTATCTACGTTTAGGGAAAGCTGCCAGCTGTCGCACCATGCATTAATCCTCTGCAGGTCCTCCTGGAGTACGTACGAGTCTTCTGATGTTGCTACTTTCTTGTAGACAACCGTGTCATCTGCAAATAGCCTCACGGAGCTACCGATGTTGTCAACTAAGTCATTTATGTATATTGTAAACAATAAAGGTCCTATCACGCTTCCCTGCGGTACTCCCGAAATTACCTCTACATCTGCAGATTTTGAACCGTTAAGAATGACATGTTGTGTTCTTTCTTCTAGGAAATCCTGAATCCAATCACAAACCTGGTCCGATATTCCGTAAGCTCGTATTTCTTTCACTAAACGTAAGTGCGGAACCGTATCAAGTTACTTAAGTCTCACATAGAAATGAACATTTGTAAATGTTGAACGTTGTACTTCAAGAGAACAATTTGTTAATTAGTGCATCGAGTGATCCTTTAATACTCAATGGCAGTTGTAAATCGTGAGGCACTCATGTGGAAAAGGATTTATCAAGTTAAGTACTGCAAATCTTTTTATCATTCGTGTAATAAAGTGAAATACTATTTCATCTGTTGTAGTTCCAATAAGCCATCTCCCAGAGCTATAAAATAACCCACAGTTATGGCCAGACGATTGTAGTCTTGTCTGATCGTAACATACAGAGGTTGACATTTGCTTAGTGATCATTTTATTGGAGTAAGTCAATGTATTTGTAATTCGTGTTTCATTTGAGAATGATAAGTTTGCCTGTACATTATTTTCGAGACTTCCCCTGTATATTTTATAGCTGCCAGGCTACCATCTCTGCACCGTAGCAATGTCAGCTTGGGTGGTTAGCGACGAATACTGTTTAGATTGCTCTAGTAGTTACTCGAACCTCATAAGAATAAGCATAGGTAATCAAACACTGCGCCATGTTGCAAGAAGCTCATTCTTAACTACTTAACTACTCATTTGTTGTTAATAATTGCTACGTTGTGAATTTCACTTAATCCGGAAGACTACTAGTTATATTCGGCCGCACTTGAAGCCAATCTGTTTTTTCATAATTCCCTATATGGGCTGGTCGGAGTATTTGAAGCTTTCAAATGAGAATTTAAGAAAAAATAATAAGCAGACAAATCTTCACACTCAGACAAGAAATTAATCACCAGACAAATGTGTTCATGTAACAAAAGCACGATTTCCTTCCAAGTTCGCAACCGCATGTCCAAAGTAATGCTGCCAACTGCTTCAGAAATATAAAAAGTAGGTGACTAATTTCATACACATTAATTACACCCATGAAAAAATGAATCTAATCCTGCGATGTTCGAGGAACATGACTGTACTGTCTTGCCATATTACTCCATGTTTATATTGTTCGCTTTTGTGGAAACTGCATAATAGCTTCTTCCGAAAGAAAAAAACGAATTGGTAATTAGGTAGCACCTAAGCCTGCAACAAGCATTCTAGTTATCGGTTGGCTGACAGGCAAGTAACCCCCCCCCCCCCCCCCACACACACACACACACACACCGCCCCAATCCCCCCGCCTGCCATTGTCCATTAATTCAGCCCCACTGATTCCAATAATCAGGTTGCTTTATTGGTAACATATAAGACAAATATAGTTTTTGTCCAATAAATAGCGTACACTGTCATTAGAAGACTATCGTTTGTATTCATACGGTTTGGCGTCTCACGAGAAAATTGGGAGCTGCTCACAGTATGATATTGTTTCTGTGAAATTTGTTTGTATACGGACTGAACCATTGATTTATAAACATTCATTGCTAGCTTTTTCTACTCTCGGAAAAATGCCCTAATGGAATGAATACGTAATGGTCAATCGATACCTGCCACTCAGGAAGAGTGTCGCATACGACGTAGTACGAATTTCCATTGCTATCGTTTCACCTCTTTCGCATCCAGAGATGCAATCACGTGCGTATTCCACAACTCTGGAAATCGCACATCACGACTGGTAACGTTGTTCCTTACTCTTTTTGCAAGTTTATATCACTAAAACCGGGGCTGAGAGAACACTGATTTATCTGTTCGAACATGTCGCAGCGGACGGAACTTGGGTACAGGTTAGAAACGTAAATGAAAACAGAACCATGGATTCAAAGTCTGTTATTGTTGATATCCTTTAGATCTTTTGCACGTTGGGGCTACATTCACATAAAATCAGACATACTCGTATGTTTGATATGATGCTTTTTATCTGCAACCGATATGATGTGTCTTCTGTTTCGCTCTTTCTAATGTTCTTGAATCTCTCAAGGTCTTCCTGTGAGAACAGCATTATGCCACTTATCAAATTTGTATGTTTGATTCACAAAACGTATGTAAGAGAAGGGAGAACACTAGCTCTCTGCCGTTTACATAATGAATTATATTACTGCAGCTGAAATTCTGCAGATGTTTGCTATTTTTGTGTTTGCTGAAAACACTAAAATCAGCAATAAATGCTTCAATTCGTAATTTTCCAGACTGATAAGAAAGACAAGATGACTGTGCTACTGGTAAAGTTAGAAACTGACATGCACATAACACAGATTTCATACTTACTTTTAACCGAAAAACTCGCATTCTCTTGCATTCACTGTGAAACTGAATTCCGCAAGTAGCTCAATTTACGTCTATATCAGAAAATGAAAATTTTAATTTCAAAAGTAGTTATGCTTACGTCTAGAAATATTCACATTGAAAGTGAAAGAAAAAAAAACTTTCGCAGTATGTCTTGGTTGGAACGTGACAACACGTGGATCTGAAACATGTAAGTGCGTCAAGGAGAGAAGGAAGTGACTGGATGTTGTGCTGGAGCCAAATGAAACGTATCCCAAGACCGTGAAAAGTGACAAAGGAAGATACACTGAAGAGATACTGAGAAATGTTGAAAATGGGACGTAATGTAGTGAAATGAAAAGTGACACATCAGTTTCCTACGATATTTACCACGTAATTCATATTAGTGCACTGATGTAATAGAATAAGAAGCAGAAGAAATAGCAAACCGAGAAAGATGAAGGAGAGAGTTTTACATGATAATGGTGTATAAAACAAGTAGGTCAGGGAAGACTGCCATTACACGCTGTCCATGATCTGTATAGTCGAGAATAAGAAGTTGGTTTCTAAATACAGTCATTTATTTTTACACCAAATCAGTATTTCAAATCAACTTTCTGTTAGGGAACGATTTAACTTCCATTATTTTCTGACATATTCTGTCCAAAGCTTGAGATTATCACTGTCAGATATGATCAAAAAACAATGTCAGAAGATGGAATTCATTTAGTGTATAAATAAAGAAAAGTATCTTTTTTATAATCATGTTTTGGTTAGCACTGACAGAAAAGATCGTTAATATTATATACAGAACGACACGCTATCCATGTTCCACAACACTTTCTCTTATTTCCCTGTGATCCGCATTTCAGTTTTAGAGGCTGTCCTCGGACAACGTAACGGTAAACGCATAGTCGACAAAATATCAGCGGGAGTTTACAGCTTCGTAAAAATTATTTTTTCAACCATACGTGCCTTTTACGACTATATACATGTACAGGAAAATCGTACTGAATTACACAAAGAAGCTATAAACAAATAAACTTTCTGTCACGTTGTGGTCAGAGATTAAAAGGACAAGAATGTTCTATATGGACAAAATAACTGTTGCATGTGACGAACACACAAAAAAGAGGGCCAGACGGGAGGGAGCATTCAGTGGAATACGAGGGGGGGGGGGGGCATGCCTCCACCCCCCCTCACACACACACACACACACACACACACACACTCGCACACATATTTATACTGGTTCGAACAAGCATATTGTCTTATAGTAAGAAAAATATTAACTAGTTGCTGCAACTTCAGCGAGTGTGAACAGTGGAACTGTATTTGATCAATAAAGATTCAGTCAGGTTCCTTTGTGTTTTCCAATATTCTTGTTTTTAACATATAGGTGTACCGTCGTAAAAGGTCACATATGTTTGGAAAACCAATTTTTACAGCTCTACATTTTAGCTATAAACGCCAATTTTGTGTGCATTGTTTGTTTAATCTTCAGTTGTCTGCGGGTGGACTAGAAAGGCGAAATGCTATTCACGACGTACTGAAGGAGAAAAAAATTGAAAACCTAGATGACGACGTCGATTTTGATTCGATGATGGCGTATGTCACCTGGGGCATAATAGACGTACTCACAATGATTTCTGTGTCGTCCGCCAACAGATAGCGCAGTGGCATTAGTTACCAGACCACCGTCTATGTCTACCCTTTCATACGAAATGCTCGCTCTGACCCAGAAGAGTGAAGCAATTAGACAAACATGCCATGAAAACGCACTCGTGCTTCCTACAGCCAACTGAGTGAGTTTGAAAGGCGTCAAATTGTGACCATCCGTGTGGCGGGATGGTCGTTTCGGACAACTGCCAAAAACGTTGGAGGTGCTGCGTCAGTTGTACGACGATGCTGGTATCAGTGGTCACGTGGATTCTGAAATCAGCACATGAGGTACTGGACGTACACGCAGCACAGTCGCCCGCCAGGATCGTCGTATTGTAGGGGCAGCTGTTGAAAATGGCTCTGAGCACTATGGGACTTAACATCTGAGGTCATCAGTCCCCTAGAACTTAGAACTACCTAAACCTAACTAACCTAAGGCCGTCACACACATCCATGCCCGAGGCAGGATTCGAACCTGCGACCGTAGCGATCGCGCGGTTCCAGACTGAAGCGCCTAGAACCGCTCGGCCACTGCAGCTGTTGAAGTTGTACAGTTAGCACAGAAGAAATAAGAGGGGTTGTGAACCCATACATGTCAACACGAACTGTTGCGAACTGGTTATTGGCAGTGGGACTAGAGCCATGCACACATCTGGCTCGTCTTCCACTCCCACCATAGCTTCAACGTGAACGGCTCGACTGGCGCCGTCAGAGGATCACTTGGAACATGGAATGGCGTTCCACGGTCTTCAGGATGAAAGCAGATTCTGTCTGCACGCAAGTGACCGTCGTTTGCGCGTACGACGTAGACCTGACGAACGCTGTCTCGTAGAGTGCATTCGTCCAACACAACTGGCCACACAGCAGGTCTTACGATCTGAGGTGGGATAAGGTACAACTCTAGGTCACCTTTGGTGTTTCTGGATGGGACGCTAACCAGCGCTCGCTCATGTACGAGGCTGAGTCAAATGGAAACCTTAAATTTGTGATAACAAATCGAAATTTCGCGCCGTTATCCTGTAAGTTGGTAAGTGACAGATTGGCCTGTAGGTGGCAGCATAGTTCAGATGCACACATACCGTCGCAGTATCAGTATAAAGATGGCCGCCCCACTTGCGACTTGCACCAGGGAAGAACAGCGTTCTGATATTCGGTTTTTGCGTAGTGAAGGTGTGAAACCTATTGAAATTCATCGACGAATGAAGGTTCAGTACCGTGATGCATGTTTGTCACAGCAGCAAGTCTACGAATGGAGTAGGAAGTTCGCAAATGGTGTGACTTCAGTGAAAGATGCTCCTCGTCCAGGTCAGGCACAGCGAGTTGTGACTCCACTAAACATTGCAGCAGTTGTAGCCATAGTGAAGGAAAACAGTCCAGTGACACTGAACGACATTGCAGCACGCTTACAGATTAGTCATGTTTCAGCACACCACATTGTGCATGATGCGCTCCAGTTTCACAGAGTGTCTGCAAGATGGGTGCCACGGCAGCTGGCTTCTGAAATGAGAGAACGACGTGTTGATGATTGTGAAGAACTTCTTCGGCTTTTTGAAAGAGAAGGTGGTGGCTTCCTTGCAAGAATCGTACTGGGGACGAAACCTGGGTTCACTTCCACCAACGGAAAACTAAGAGAGCGAGCAAGGAATGGCGCCATTCTTCATCACCAAAACCAAAGAAGTTTCGAACAGAACCATCAGCAGGGAAGGTTATGCTGACTCTCTTTTGGGACGAAAGAGGCGTCATTTCACAGCATTACATGCCTAGAGGGACCACTGCCACCAGTGCACCGTACACAGATCTCCTAAAAAATCATCTGCAGCCTGCAGTCAAATCAAAGCGACTTGGATTGCTGTGAGCAGGTGTCCTTTTGCAACATGACAATGCAAGGCCCCACTCTGCCCGTACAACAGCTGCAACAATCACAGACCTACATTTTGAGTGTCTTCCTCATCCACCATACTCACCAGACCTTGCTCCAAGTGATTTCCATATGTCTGGACCACTCAAAGACGCAATGGGAGGAAACAAGTTCCTTTCTCATGAAGAGGTACGCCACTCAGTGCATGAGTGGTTGCACAGACTACCAAAAGAAGTTTTTTCTAAAGGAATTTATGCACTTTGTAAGCGCTGAAGGACTTGCATTGAGCGTGGGGGAGATTATGTTGAAAAGTGATACAGCTTTTTACCACTTCTGCCCAGTAAATAATATTTAAGGTTTTCATTTGACTCACCCTCGTAGTATATTGTTAGGCACATTCTTTGGTCGTTCTTTCAACAGGGAGATGGCGTGATAATCCAAAAGGACACTTCTCCGCAGAACACTACCTGTGAAACCCAACGTGCTCTGCAAAACGTGCAGGAGCTTCTCTAGTCAGAACGAGCTCTGGACTTGGCTTCGATCGGGCATGTATGGGATGTGATAAGACGAGAGGTGACTGATGTGACTCGTCAACCAAAAACTCACAGAACTTGGTGAACAGGTCCAGCAGGCGTGGAATAACATATCCCAGGAGAGTATTCGCTATCAGTACTATTAACTGGATGTCAGAGTCGGCGCCTGCATTGCCATCCGTGGATGCTTCACCACTTACTGACATGGGTTTTTCGGCATCGGTCGATACCTGGAACCTCAGAACCGCTTGTGCTATTGATCTGTAAATGTGAATATTTCGTGTGCTCCGTATGCACTGTTGCACCAATAAATCTTGAGTAAATTTGAAATTTCTGAAAGGGTGCACATTTTTTTCCTGCAGTTTATAGAATAAATATTACTGTGGAAAATCAGCTCATACACTTCAATTTTTAGTATGCCTATGTTCTACCAAACACCGGGAATATTCCTTAAATAATGTGTTAAAGTTTCTAAACCTCCTGTTTACATTTTAATTTCATGTTTTCGCCTCAAACGAAGCAGTTTTGGTGATGTTATCCAGTCATTAACTAGTTCCTCTTTAATTTACTTAGTAGTACATGTTTTTGTTTATGTCGCTCTCTGTCTCCTGCAATAAAGCTAACATTCCAATACAGTTCGTCATCTTTGATTTTACTGGTACTGGTAGGAGTTTTGTGCGGCTGGTCCCGGCGGAGGTTCGAGTCCTCCCTCGGGCATGGGTGTGTGTGTTTGTCCTTAGGATAATTTAGGTTAAGTAGTATGTAAGCTTAGGGACTGATGACCTTAGCAGTTAAATCCCATAAGATTTCACACACGTTTGAACATTTTTTTGGTAGGAGTTTCCATGTTATCAAAACTCTATGAATTGCTTTCGTAACACACACTGTTTTATTGTTAATGATAGATTCATCTGTCATATGGAAACCAAACCAACAATAATAAAAATGCAGACGACAAATTGCATTGAAGTATCAGTTATATTGCAGAAGACAGACAAAGAAATAAACGAGGAGAGCTATTCAGTAAAATTAACGGATGCGAACTGTTGGCGGTGTACCATCACCGAAACATGTAAGGCTGACGAAAACATATGAAAGTGTGTATCGTTCAAGATAAAAACTTCAAGGCATAGCATGTTTAATATTTATAAACTGAAAGCAAGGAAGGTAGAATATGTCACAAAGACAGAAAGTTGTATCGGGAAATCCTCCTCTAGCATTACTTTTCCTCAAAAGTGGTTCTCGATACCAGTATTATTTTTAGAATTTTGGACATGTCAGTACTATCTCAGTTTCTTTTCTGAAAACTTACATATAATTTTATACGCAGTATGTTATATTTCAGGCCAAAGCTTATGAAAACGAATTCCTTTATAAAGTATTTTTGTTTCGAGGTTATAATCGATAAGTACTAGTAATGAATGTACAGTTCAAAATATTTTTAAGAAGCATTTGTAATTACTAATTATTTGCATACGTAAAATGCCTATTATTAATTACGCAATCCTGTACTGATGATGATGATGTTTGGTTTTTGGGGCGCTCAACTGCGCGGTTATCAGTGCCCCTACAAATTCCCAGCCTTTGCTCGGTCCAATCTCGCCACTTTCATGACTGTTGATGAAATGATGAGGAAAACATAAACATCTAGTCATCTCGAGCCAGGTGAAAATCCCTGACCACGCCGGGGAGCGAACCTGGGACCCCGTACTCGGGAAGCGAGAACGCGACCGCGAGACCACGAGCTGCGGACGCAATCCTGTACTGTTTACTATGTTTATTTCTGGAGTCATTAACGAAATGGTAATCGAATTATTAATATAATGAAAACTAGTAGGAATTTATTTTTTAAGAAAAATTTTAAACTCTTTTGAATATGGTTTCTTCCGGAGAATGTGGGGTCGTAAACTTGCCTCTTATTGCGATCGGGTGTATTTTTGTGCGAACAATGTAATTTCGGCGTTGTTAATGCGAAAAATCAAAGTACGGTATCATGTACTAAAATGTGAAAAAAATCAGTGGATAACATATTTACGTAAAAGATTGCCTCTGAGCACTATGGGACTTAACATCTGAGGTCATCAGTTCTCTAGAACTTAGAACTACTTAAACCTAACTAACCTAAGGACATCACACACATCTATGCCCGAGGCAAGATTCGAACCTGCGACCGTAGCGTCACGCGGTTCCAGACTGTAGCGCCTAGAACCGCTCGGCCTCACCGGCCGGCTACGTAAAAGATTCTCCAACAACAATCTTCCAATTCATTTAGTTCAAACCAACCGTAAGGACCAGACGTTAGATTTACGGCTTCAAGAATCAGACCGCTAGACAAGAAGAACTGGATCCGTCTCAATATGACAAGCTAACTAAACTTGAAAGTTTATTGTGATCTTCGCTCCTCTAAAATCTTCATAAAAGACTTTCCTTATTAATTACTTTGACTGGGTATTATTTTATGTGGACAATAGATGGAAGAAGGAAGGAAGGGGAAGATTACAAAGTATTATATTATTTTTTCTTCATTATGGGCGCCACAGAAATAGGCTTATTAAATGAAAGCGGCATTTTTCACTCAGGCTGTGTTTATGTAGACCTCTTATTCGTTGCGGGCAGGTGTAGCCGAGTGGTTCTAGGCGCTTCAGTCAGGAACCGCGCGACCGCTACGGTAGCAGGTTCGAATCCTGCCTCGGGCATGGATATGTGTGATGTCCTTAGATTGGTTAGGCTTAAGTAGTTCTAAGTTCTAGGGGACTGATGACCTTAGATGTTAAGTCCCATAGTACTCAGAGCCATTTTCTTATTCGTTGGGTTCAAAACCAAAAACAGTAAGATTTGTTTTGCAAAAATGGACGGAAGCATATCGTTTGACTATACTGTCATTATCATACGTCTGACAGTGTGTTCTTACTAAACGCTAATGACTTAAAAAGCGGGGACTAGTTGTAGAATGCAGAAGAGGTCTAAATTAATATAGCCTAGGTGGGAAAATGCCGCTATCGTTTTATGTCATTTTGTTGCTGTAAATGTCATTCATGTTCTTCTTTACGCCCTGTAGTCGCCTTCTATGTAAAATAAACACGTCATTTATCGTCTGCGTAAGTTTTTCCTCAGAATTTTCCCTTTTGACTCCCTTGAATTTCATTTACCGACTTTGGATTGAAATTCGTTGTGGGGAATTTCAATTCTAAGCACGAACGTATTTTTAACGAACGTATGTCATGTGCCAGAAGACACCGGCATTGCCCCCTCCCCTGCGCTTGAAATGAACTGCTGTCAGATTGGCCGGGATCTGTCAGCCAGCCAGGAGCGGTTTTACCGGCTTACCGAGCACTCGCTGAGGTAGTGGGGTTTAACGCCGGGCGTGCGTAGCCCGTGGTGTGCCGGCGGTAGAGATTTCGTCCGGAGTGAGTGATTTAAGCCCAGCTGCAATCCGCGCGACTTTGCGCTAATGACTGCTGGCCCGCGGAACTAACGAATGGACTGCTTCCGGGACAATAAATCGGCCGACTTTTGCGATCGCGGGGCTTAGGCCGCGCCGCAGTGCGGGAGGCTGCGCTTTTATCGCTGGGGCCGCCACAGGTGCGCGGTTAGTGATTAATGAGATTATGGCGCCAGCCCGCTTAATCGTGATTTAAATTTCAATTAACGTGCTTGCGCCAGAAATATGAATTTCGGCCGCAGTCGAATATGCTGTCGGCCGCGTAAATACGAGTAATTTGCTCGCACCTCTGCGGCTCAAAATGGGGATGTCGGTTATTGCTCAAACATCCGGTTGTCGGTTATAACATTTTCATTTCTCACGCAATTTTAACCTGATTGTTAAAACCACTCAAAAATCGGTTTCTGAAACAACCGATTATCAGTTTTTTGTTCCTGACATTTCCATTTACCTGTAACAAACGTAGAAATAGAACAAAGATACAAAAGTTTTGTGTCTCTCAGTTCCAAGATACATAGAATCATGACATTGAATTAATTAGACAAATTAAAGGCAACTTAATGCGACCAGCTTTCGCTGCCTTTCTCAGAACGTGGGAATTGGATGGGCTCTGAGCACTATGGGACTTAACGTCTATGGTCATCAGTCCCCTAGAACTTAGAACTACTTAAACCTAACTAACCTAAGGACATCACACAACACCCAGTCATCACGAGGCAGAGAAAATCCCTGACGCCGCCGGGAATCGAACCCGGGAACCCGGGCGCGGGAAACGAAAACGCTACCGCACGACCACGAGCTGCGGACAGAGAAGTGGATGAATGCTACAAAAAATCACCAGCATTTTCCTATTGATTATAATTTTTTGAAACTCTGCTTTAAAACCATGCTAAAAACTATGTAAAAGGGGATCATACCGCTATTTTGGGTATTACGAGTAGTCCGTGCTAAAGGGTGAAAATTGACGTTGAAGGACTCTTATGTTTCGTGTTAATTTGTCCATTTTCAAGGGTTAAAGGCATATCATGTAGACACAGACAGCACATCAGCTACCTCCTATTTTTATTGTATCCTGTGAGTGAATTGCTAAGATATCAATTCATTACTGTTACCACATCCTCCTTCCTCTTTCTTTTCGTATTTTTAACGTTGCAGCACGGTCAGCAATCGTGATAATCTAATACATAAGAAACTATCAGCCTCGATTACGGTAATGAAACCAACCTTTACCTAGGTTTCATCCAAAGTAATTGAGCCTTCTTCAGAAGATATACCTGAATCTGTAATATGTCTAAAAGGGCATGTTCTAGAAATAAAACTAAAACAGCGTGAATAGGAGTAGTCCTTCCTCTTTTATTACTTCACAGAAATTGCAGACAGCTCTTTAATCTTTTAAAGCAAATGAAGCATTGCACTTCATTGCTTTGTCGTTTCGCTAAAAATTTTCCAGACTAGGGTTGGTGCCATTCTGCAACATAACAGATATAAGGCGACGACAGCGAGAAACTACGATACAGACCAGGTGGATCCAAGTCTTGGAAACTACACGTACATTCATACATTAAACCACGACACACGGCAACAGGGACATCATTGTCTCAGCTATGCCGTGCCCACTCTTGCCCCAAGGATTTGTTGCTCGTTTCTGTTGAAATTGTTATTAGAAATCACTGACCGCTTTCTCCGTTTCCTGTAATAACGCACTGTTTCAAACCAGTTCAAACTTTAGGAATAAAAATTACTTCTTTTTTAAAGAAGGGTTATTTAAAGACGAAAAATTTTTATCACTACTGATATGGCTAATTGGTATTTCGGCTATTTTTACCAGTTGTAACCAAGACCAAAGATATAACGAAAAATACCGGTTATTCACAGCTAAAATGCCAGTATCTGTTTTAACAGGTCGGTTTTCCCCACCCCTTGCTCAAAGCTGCGATTTGTAGGCAACGCTGTCTCTCACGGCTTGAATACAAGGCGAGGTATCACCTAACGTTTTCACACCAAATATTTGTTGATCCGATTAACGTTTGGCAATACAGCCAAGAAAACAAAGCTCAACATACTGGTCGTGATAGTGCAATCGGGACCGACCGACCGCCGTGTCATCCTCTCCCGAGAGTGTTACTGCATGGCCGGCCGCGGTGGTCTCGCGGTTCTAGGCGCGCAGTCCGGAACCGTGTGACTGCTACGGTCGCAGGTTCGAATCCTGCCTCGGGCATGGATGTGTGTGATGTCCTTAGGTTAGTTAGGTTTAAGTAGTTCTAAGTTCTAGGGGACTGATAACCATAGCAGTTGAGTCCCATAGTGCTCAGAGCCATTTTTTGTTACTGCATGAGGCACAGAGGGGCGTGAGGCCAGTACACCGCTCATCCGGCTGTTGGCGTCGTTTCTGACCTGAGAGTCTCTGGTTCTTACTCAAGAAACTCCTCAGTTGGCATCGCGAGGTTGAGTGCACTAGTTCCGTTCTTCACATCAAGGAAAAAATCCCTGACAGTACCTTTAATCGAACCCGGGTCTTCTGTATATCAACGAGATACCTTGACCACTAGCTACTGAGCGGACATAGGTAATACAAAGCTGTTACACATGACAGAGGAGGTATTACCAGTGTCCTCAGCTCTTAACCTTTTCATAAAATAGAGCACAATTCTGCAGCCACACAAAGAAATTAAGAAAAAAATTATTTCTTTGTGGAAGTTTCATCTTCCACAGATGAGGAAAACTGATTCAGAGAGACCGTCATGTGTATTCCTTTTGTATTGCATATTACACCCTCAAGCTACAGATATGGTGTTACTAACGAATTCGAATTATCATCATATCATCATCAGAAGAGCTGTTTAAAAGAAAGAAAGGGGAACAGTAAAATATCAGCCAAATATTGCACAAGTGCGGCTCACATATGCCTAGTAATAGTTCCGACTCAATAGGTGTTTCACTGTGCTGTGAAAGGTACACTTGGGACATTCAGTTACTGGTGTTGTGACAGGCAGCCACAACTGTGGGTTCTTTGATTACTTTGGGAGGAGGCTCATCAAACTAGAACGCATGAAATAGTAGTTCACATTAATGCGTAAATGAATAAAACATTCGCTTTGATACACGTCTTTGTCACAGGAGTACTGAACTATCATGGACTACTAAAGCATCACTTGTACTAATTTACGAACTGTTCTCTTGCGGTGCATACTGTAACCTTTGTGGAAGTGCATTTCATCACAACTTTAACTGTCACTGTCATTGTACACTTGATGATGTTCACTGCTGTAGCTGACGTCTCGAATTGGGCAAAGTTCTTGAATACTCAACACTATGTTGACCTCAGTACGAGGGCACTGCTGTTGCTGGGAGGGAGGCGTGGTCCTTAGGAGAGCCTCCCGTACATCGCTGCGGATTGCGGCGAGCCCTCGGTACTCTATGTTTGCTGATGACAAGCTACCTGTAGTAATTAACACAGAAGTGATCCGGAAAACTCACGCACACCAAATGTGAAGCTATTTACAAAAAGAAACGATGTATTGCTTGAACTAAACATTCACATAATTTTATAATCATTTAACAAAAATGTTCAAATTACAAAATAAATAAAAACGAAAAACCCACTGTAGATGGCACAGTGGTGCCGAAACATGTTTGGGTACTGAGAAAAACGGTGTTTTGCATAACTGGCGGACCTAACATCCTACAATTTTAACTGAAAACACGGCCAACACAAGGAGCTGCAAATAAAAAAGATGAATATTATTATTATTGTTATTGTTAATGTTACGTGCGATACAACACTAAAGGATCTGTCATAGCTTCGTGACTAAATTTTCTGAGTTTACGGAAAGCTATTATTTTATCTCCATAAATTTTCCTTGTTTCCTCAGTCCATTTTTGGTCACATGTTTGAATGGAGCGAAACGGATTTTCTAGGTGTTACGCAGTAGATTCTTGTGAGAACTTTATGAAAGAGTGCGAAATAAACGAATGGGATATCAAATTGACTTGCATCAGGTAATCAGAAACATTTCCGAACTTTCGTGGCAAAACTAAGAGTGGAATGTCAACAAAGAATGGGATATCAAATTGACCAGTGTGAAGTCTTGTTTTGCAAGGAAACTTTTAAGGGTTTTAAAAGAAACAGTCAAAGTAAAAGAAGTTTTAGATTTAAGAGAAAATTAAAATATTTCTCGAAACGCTGCTGCTACTTACGGAAATGAAGTGATAGAAACATTTCAAATCACTGCATAAAATGAAACTTTTTCGCTTTCTCTTTATGTTTTTCTTTTCTTTACCTCTCTTGACCAATATGCTCTTAATAATGGTTGAATGGCAATCGATGATTATAAATACTGTATTTCTGAACAAAATTTGGAAATAAAAAGGAACTGAAGAGAAACGATGAATATTTTGTGAAATGATTTGCCTACGTTTAAGAAAGTGGTTAGAGAAACGTTTTGAATATTTTCAGTATAATGTACAGCAGATGAGGCGTCGACTGAGAATATAAAGTTCAATGTTTATCTCAGAATTTTAGCACTTCAGGCTCATCCCGTGGCATTTCATTCAGTGGTCTCCTTACGTCACTGAAGAATGAACAACAGAGATACTGTACGCTATTTCGAGGATCATTCAAATGAGCATACATTTTCTCCAGTCTATTATTATTTGTTACTTTTAGGCAAATCATTTCACTAACATTTTAGCCTTTTTCTTAAATATTTTTTTTCTGTTTTTGTTTTTTCAAAATTATGTTCTTCGACTGTACATCCCATCTGCCAAGTTACTATCTGTATAAGAGTCAGTTCCCATTTAAAGCATTGGAAGAATTTATCTGAGATGTTTCTACACCTCTTTTGACTTTTTGTAACCAGGATATAGTTCTCAGTCGTTCCGTAGATCTAGAAATAATATGGATATAATTTAATGCTTGAATTCTGTTGATACGAACGTGTTCACATAATATTAATATTGGTTTTCAATAGTCTCCCGCTAAGTTGAATATCTTTGTTGTCAAATACAAATGATAGCAAAGAAATGGACATGCGTGTCAATCCACGTCTGGCAACACTCATCACCGATTTATTTCTACCAGCGGAATCTCTCTCTCTCTCTCTCTCTCTCTCTCACACACACACACACACACGCACACACACACGCACACATACATCACTAAATCATATATTAACGCGATACTGACTCTTTAAAAATATCGACGTGCACACTGCTCGCGCTCTTTTGTACTGCAGGAAGCTAAAATTTAACTCGTGTAACAGAGTCGTCCACTCGTGACCCCCTGAATGTGCGTCCTTCGTCATTGTGAGTGAAAGTGCGCATTCCTCACAAGCGTGGTGACAAGAGTTTGCAAAGCGGACTTAAAGTTTTTCGCTGTTGCCTGCGCAGCCAGCGTGAAATGTGGTCAGCGCGCGCGCTTTGGAGCCTTCATACATCTTTTACCTGTCCAAAGGTTCACTCCAGTGAGAAACAGCTTACGCACAGTGCGTAAAACTGCGAGCGTTGCTTCGTGCGAGAGTCGTGCTTTATAACACCACACGTTTTCTGGTTTTCCCCGTGTCCGAAATTTTGTTGTGTGGTTTTATCTGCTCTGTCCTGACTTGCCAATAAGGCAGCTTAATAGTTGTGGCGTTTTTTCGCTGTGATTTTCTGTGAAACCAGACCCACATTGCCACTATAATTACAGCTGTTTGCTGTTTGACCGAAAAGGTGGAAAATAACTTTGGCTGATTTAGCAGTGGACCTCATTTATGATTTTGTTGCGCTTTTAAATGTCACTTACAAAAGTTAATCCACTGCATAAAACAGTTTTATCATACAAACAAAATGTGAATCTACCATCTGATCAAAATTAAGGCAGGTCCTACCACTAGATGTTGCGAGAGGTGGAAACGTCAGTGCAAAAGAACGCGGGAGGTATTGTGTTGTCAGCAGAAAAGCAGTAGCAGCAAAGTGGACGGTCAGGTTACCTCAGTGATGGTTCAAATGGCTCTGAACACTATGGGACTTAACATCTGAGGTCATCAGTCCCCCAGACTTAGAACTACTTAAACCTGACTAACCTAAGGACATCACACACATCCATGCCGGAGGCAGGATTCGAACCTGCCACCGAGAGAGTTCAGTGACTTCGAAAGTGGAGTAGTCATTGAATGTCATCTCAGGAAAGAATCCATGAGGGACATTTCAACTCTTCTTAAGGGGGGACGTTAATGAAATTGACCAAACATGTCAATTTTCAATTTTTTTTATTTGTTAGTACAACACATGGACAATAAGTTCGCAAAGTTTCAATGTTGAAATCGCATCCGAAGTGGCTGAAAATTAATTAAAAGTGTGACGTGGCCTCCCTGCGACGCCCACGTTTTGAAGCAGCACTTAAATACCAGCTCAGTGAACAACGATTCTGTGTATTACTTTCATATAAACGTGTGCGGGATACATCTAGAAGGCCGTGATACATACTCTTTGGTTTTATAGATCATATTTGACCCTGTTCCGTATCTTATAAACGATAACAAACTAGCTGCATCGTTTATGACAAAGCATTTCTTTTTTTGCCTTGTGATACTGTGCCCTAAAATCACATTTTCATCTGCTACAGTTGTCAGAATTGCAGCTTATGATGCAGTTGTTGTATTTAATGATGGGAACGTCGGGAGGATGAAGGTATTACAAAGAATGGGCTTCAAGATAGGAAATTTTACTCAATACATCTTGAGAAAAATAGATTTACAGCGCGTCTCTACAGCTGAAAAGTTAGTTGAAGACCTGTTAAAGGAAAGGAGACAGACAACCAGAAACCAGAAGAGAAGCCTTGAAGGGAAAGACGGCCCAGAGTAAAAATGTGGCGCCTTCTGAAGGAGTGACATAAGGGAAAAGGTTAGGTTGAACTTCAAATTGCGTTTCCTGGGAAGTTTATTTTTTAAAGTTTATGTAACTTTTCCTCAGATTCTATGAAAGCTAGTATCATGAAATTTTGTGCACGTATTTCTGTAAACCTAATAAACGTTGTCTCAAGAGAAAATTTTTCAATTCTGATTGCAAGCTGAGATATGGGGCAAAGTGCTTGGAATTTTGCATGAATTTAAAATTGTACTCGTGTAATTATAATTAAAAATTATGAAAATTCTCCTATTTGACCTACTCCAAAAACCTCATGAGAGAAGCTTACAACATATAAAGAGATGAGACAGAGAAATTTTTGTAGAAATCTCTTGAATACCTTCTGAGAAAAAGGAACTTACATTATTTTTTGAAAATAAAACTTCAAATTTCATTCCAAAAGAGTTGAATATATCAAATCAAAGGATTTTATATGCAAACGTGTTACTCTCGTATAACGCGTGGTACAAAGTTTCGTTGTCATATCTCCAAAACTGTGGATTTGGTCCATTTTTGAAATAGTGTGTTTTCCATCAGCGTCCCCCATTAAGCTCCCGGTTCAGTACTGGTAGGAGACTGTGGAGTGGAAACGCGACGGAATACTCACACAGCCATAGCTAAACCAACAAAGCGCATAACGACGGACAAGCGACCGTCCAGCATTACCGAGAGTTGTAGTAAAGATCGCATGAAATGAAGTGAGTTCCAGAGTGATACCAGCAGTCCAGCTAGCGCAGTGACTGTGCGTAGGGAGTTAGAAAGAGTGGGGAAGAATGGTCGAGCAGCCTCCCTTAAGCCACACACTTCTTTTGTCAGTGCCAAGCAACGTTTGAGGTGGTGTAAAGAGAGACACAACTAGACAATCGATGACCGCAAATGAGTGACTTAGAATGATGAATCAAGCCGTATCCTTTGGCAAGCCGATGGAAGTGTGTGGATTCGGAGAATATTACCTGCCATCATATAAAGTAAAGTAGGATTTACGTGCTGTTTCGGCAAGGGTTTTTGTGACTGGGTTTGGTCCCCTTATTTTGCTGTACTGCGTACAGCAGAGGACCAGTTCGCAGACGATGATTGTATCAGCATGACAACGAACCATGGCAAAAAGCAGCATCTGGGAGTCAGTCGTTTGTGGACAATAACGTTCGTGCAATAGATTGGCTTCCCCGGATTACCGACCAGAACCCAGTGAAACACCTTTGCGATGAGCTAGAACGTCGACCTCGCTCCATGCCTCAGTGTCCGACGTCAGTACCTTTTCTGATTTCGGCTCCCTAAGAAGAATGGGCTGCTATTCTTCCAAATACATTCAGATACATGACTGTGCTGTAAGCGTTCAGCGGATGACAACAAAAGGGCTCCTGCTACGAACAGATATGGTGTAACACCCTATCCGTTACTTGTCCGATTTTGCGTGTCACAAACAACTTACAGAGAAATTGGGAGTGGAACTGTACGCTAGATTTAAATGTGGCCCTGTCACCCCTAATTAATCTGCAGTGGTGGTGTTGACGATAAATCACACCTATTTTTCCTTCCAAACATGAACGATCACGAACCCTTTGCGTGTTCAATGACATCAAACCGATACACAAATACAAAAAAATAAGCATAAGGGCAAATTCAGGATCAACTACTGAAAGTAAAGGCTCCACTGAGTCACAATAATTTTATTATAACCTTCAGATCAATGCTGAATAAAACACAATGAACAATTTACAAATTACCCTCCTAAGTGGCAGTGGCAGAGAACTGTGACAAAATCGGCACAAGACGGGATCTCTTATAAACTGGCTGACCAACTGACATCGACACTAACGTAAAATACGAAGAACCACTAAACCCCAAAGTAACGTGAAACCTCTGTGGAAACAGAAATTGCAATTGATCCAACTATTTAACGTTACTCCTAACACAGGCCGAAGTGGGAGCGATCTCACCGCAATATTCCTGTTGTAGCGGCGGTCTCCGACGGCGAAGGCGCGGCCGTGCGGTCGGCGTGTGGCGTCTCGGAAAGTACACTCCTACACTACTCGGACAACAGACCGCTGTCCGTAAACTTCTCTATTTGCGACAATCTTCCCAGTAGCAAAGAGCCGGCGCGGCTAACGTCCTCTCAGAACGAAAGACCAAGAGGGGAGACGACTTGGCTAACGTCCTCCCAGTACGAGAGCCCAGAACGGAAGACCTCTACAGAGAGTCGAGCAAGATCGCTCTTCACCAGTTTTCCCACCTCAACTTTTACCGAGCGAATCACATCACTAGAAGCTCTCAAAATACTCATTTTTCCAGTGCCGACCAATTTACAGCCTGGGAATAGGACTCTTTTCCACAATTCTTCCCTTTCTACAAAATTTCACATGTAAACTTCGCCCACGCCAGCTGGGAGAACCACAGCTGTGGGCAATAACATGTTTACTGGAAGTTTTCTCCCAAGAGACCACTCAAGATTTTCCCGGCAAGATTCCCCGTCGTAGCGAACAGAGATTCCTGCATTGAAAGTTTTGTTATTTGGAAAAACCGCTTGAGTTATTCAAGGGCGTAAAATTAGTGGGACATAGGCGAGAGCAGGCACAGGAAAGCCCGTCCAGCTATCCACTGCTCTGTTTTGGTAAACACTTGAACACCTGTAACCACGCGTCCCTCAGGGGCTGGCGGCCGCTGTGGCCTCTTTGGCTCTGAGCACTATGGGACTTAACATCTGAGGTCATCAGTCCCCTAGAACTTAGAACTGCTTAAACCTAACTAACCTAAGGACATCACACACATCAATGCCCGAGGCAGGATTCGAACCTGCGACCGTGGCAGTCACGCGGTTCCGGACTGAAACGCCTAGAACCGCACGGCCACCGCGGTGGCCTCTTTAAACGTATTACAGTACTTCCCCAGTTCACCATTCATACCTTCAGGCTGTGGCCTTCGGCGGCTAGCCGGGGACGTAGCAGAGCTCAGTCTCACACACTGCCTCCCCACAAAATCTTATAATTACAAAATCGCAGAATTCTCGCTGTATTACCTAGCTAGGGTGCCGATGCTTTTCCACATAGATTTCCTACACCGTAATTTAGAGTATTATTCCAACAAACAACAACCACTTACCTACAAAGTGATTGCGCCGCTGTCAGTCGTTAAATGGACTAATGTAAGGTGAAAAACCGTTGCCACCTTACAATGGCATCCCAGTCCATCCTCCCTGTTTGTCAGACCATATGGCGGGCGACAGTCAGTTTGGTCCCATCGCCATATGGAGCATCTGCAGACACGTCTTCGCTGGTCGTCGGGATTCAATTCGGAGTGGGACTTTACTCGAGTCAATGAGATCAATGAGATTCCAAGCCGAAGACGCGCCTGTAGACGCCCCAGGCAGCAGTGGAATATCAACCTGAATGTCGCCTGTCATACTGCATCGACAACCAGGAAAGATGGTCTGGGGTACCACTTCTTTTCGTAGCAGGACCCCTTTGGTTGTCATCCGCGGAACCCTTACAGCACTGCGATACGTTGACGATATTCTACGCCCTCTTTTGTTGCCCATCGTGGCAAGCCATCCGGAGCCTACATTTCAGCAACGTAACGCCCGCTTGCACATCGCGAGAGTTTCTACTTGATGTCTTCGTACTTGCCAAAACCTACCTCGGCCAGCAAGATCACCGGATCGCTCCCCATTAGCGAAAGTTTGGAGCATTTTGGGCACTACCCTCCAACCATCTCGCGATTTTGACGATCTAATGCGCCCACAGGAGGAAATCCAACAGCTCTAGTAATCAGCGCGCCGAGCGGACTGAGGCGTCTTGTCATGGTTTGCGTGGCTCCCCCCATCGGAGGTTCGAGTCCTCCCTCGGGCATGGGTGGGTGTGTTGTCCTTAGCGTGTTAGTTTAAGTTAGATCAGGTAGTGCGTAAGCCTAGGGACCTCAGCAGTTTGGCCCATAGGAACTTACCACAAACTTCCAATTTTTTGTCAGTCAGTGCCAAGCAGAATAACTACTTTCTTAAAATCCAGAGGTGCATGACGCGTTATTGGTAAAACTCTTGCTCCAGAATAAGCCAACCAGCGTTAGTAGTAATCATTTGTTTCCCTGTACAAGTACTGATTTCTGTACCATCGTCCAATTCAGATGTTTCCTCCTTGGTGCACCGTTTTTTCTTTTCCTCTTCTTACAGTGTATATCTGCACAGCTGTGCAAAATTTAATGCCGAAAGTAACTTTTGCATTATGTAATACTGCCAAATAACACAGTGCGACGACACCTGAGCCATAGAAAGACCTGCTACAGTGCAGTAATGAAAGAAATACGCAATGAGACGAACAGAAACGACACATTCATTCATAGATGATAATGGAACTGGTCACCACTGTTTATGATGGTCCCCTGGACATTACAGAAAGCGGGACGTGGATCTTAATAGGATGTGTGATCACAACCAACAGTAGAGAATGCTTTGCTACTTGCCCCCAAGCCGGCTACAAGATTGGTAAAGAGATTTTGTGGTAGGCAGTTCAATTCCTCCACCAGCACGGTTGACATATTTAGTACATGTGGACGTACTGCAGTCCGTTTCCCCAACTCATCGAACACGTGCTTGAGGGAATTTACGTCGGGGGAATGGGCATCCCAGTCCAGGTGACGACTATCCCCTCTTTCCAAGAGCTCTTCCACCTGCGCTGTTCGATGCGGTCTCGTATTGTCGTCCATGAAATTGAAATCAGGGCCCAATGCACTCTTGGAAAGACGCACATGGACAGGAAGTACAGTATTACAATAAGGCTGATCAGTGAGTGTACCTGATTCAGGGATTTGGAGACCTATACTCCCATCCCGTATTGTGCCTCATCACACCACAACACCTTGTGAGGTAACGGGTGAACTGTGGCGACCTGAAAATATTCTAAGTTGGCGTGGCCGCACGGGCCGCTCGGCCAGCCGGGGCCCGGAAGCAAACACGTGGTGGCGGACGTTAGCAGGACGAGAGGGGTAGCCCCAGCGCATGGTCCAGCCGCGTGGCTGGGAATTCCGCTGTGACCAGGACGGTGCTTTGTGTCGATGACGGAGATATCTATGCCGGGAGTGCCAAAGAAGGCGGACTTTGTGAAACCATAATACCCTATATTTCACAGTTCGTATAGAAATTAATAGTTCCAGATGAATCATGATACCTCAAAAAGAAACATCTACATTACCATTATTTGCACGCCGATTCTGGTGGTGTAATCAGATTTTCAATAACTTTATTAGTTTAAAGTTTAGTATCTGACGGTAGATTATGCAAGTAACACCCAGCAACGAATTTCCAAAATCTAAACTGTTCTTCCGATTTCTACATCTACGTTTATACTCCGCAAGCCACCTAACGTTGTGTGGCGGAGGGCACTTTACGTGCCACTGTCATTACCTCCCTTTCTTGTTCCAGTCGCGTAGGGTTCGTGGGAAGAACGACTGCCGGAAAGCCTCCATGCACGCTGGAATCTCTCTAATTTTACATTCGTGATCTCCTCGGGAAGTATAAGTAGGGGCAAGCAATATATTCGATACCTCATCCAGAAACGCACCCTCTCGCAACCTGGACAGCAAGCTATACCGCGATGCAGAGCGCCTCTCTTGCAGAGTCTGCCACTTGAGTTTGCTAAACATCTCCGTAACGCTATCACGCTTACCAAATAACCCTGTGACGAAACGCGCCGCTCTTCTTTGGATCTTCTCTATCTCCTCTGTCAACCCGACCTGGTACGGATTCCACACTGATGAGCAATATTCAAATATAGGTCGAACGAGTGCTTTGTAAGCCACCTCCTTTGTTGATGGACTACATTTTCTGAGAACTCTCCCAATGAATCTCAACCTGGCAACCGCCTTACAAACAATTAATTTTATATGATCATTCCACTTCAAATCGTTCCGCACGCATACTCCCAGATATTTTACAGAAGTAACTGCTAGCAGTGTTTGTCCCGCTATCATATAATCATACAATAGAGGATCCTTCTGTCTATGTATTCGCAATACATTACATTTGTCTATGTTAAGGGTCAGTTGCCACTCCCTGCACCAAGTGCCTATCCGCTGCAGATCTTCCTGCATTTCGCTGCACTTTTCTAATGGTGCAACTTCTCTGTATACTTTAGCATCATCCGCGAAAAGCCGCATGGAACTTCCGACACTATCTACTAGGTCATTTATATATATTGTGAAAAGCAATGGTCCCATAACACTCCCCTGTGGCACACCAGAGGTTAATGTCTGTAGACGTCTCCCCATTTTGAACAACATGCTGTATTCTGTTTGCTAAAAGCTCTTCAATCCAGCCACACAGCTGGTCTGATATTCCGTAGGCTCTTACTTTGTTTATCAAGCGACAGTGCGGAACTGTACCGAACGCCTTCCGGAAGTCAAGGAAAATGGCATCTACCTGTGAGCCTGTATCTAATATTTTCTGGGTCTCATGAACAAACAAAGCGAGTTGGGTCTCACACGATCGCTGTTTCCGGAATCCATGTTGATTCCTACAGAGTAAAAATGGTTCAAATGGCTCTGAGCGCTATGGGACTCAACTGCTGTGGTCATAAGTCCCCTAGAACTTAGAACTACTTAAACCTAACTAACCTAAGGACATCACACACATCCATGCCCGAGGCAGGATTCGAACCTGCGACCGTAGCGGTCGTGCGGTTCCAGACTGCAGCGCCTTTAACCGCTCGGCCACTCCGGCCGGCTCCTACAGAGTAGATTCTGGGTTTCCAGAAATGAAATGATACGCGAGCAAAAACCATGTTCTAAAATTCTGAAACAGATCCATGTGAGAGATATAAGTCTACAGTTTTGCGCATGTGCTCGACGACCCTTCTCGAAGACTGGGACTGTCTGTGCTGTTTTCCAATCATTTGGAACCTTCCGTTCCTCTAGAGACTTGCGGTACACGGCTGCCAGAAGGGGGGCAAGTTGTTTCTCGTATTCTGTGTAGAATCGAATTGGTATCCCGTCAGGTCCAGTGGACTTTCCTCTGCTAAGTGATTTCAGTTGCTTTTCTATTCCTTGGACACTTATTCCGATGTCAGCCATTGTTTCGTTTGTGCGAGGATTTAGCGAAGGAAGTGCAGTGCGGTCTTTCTCTGTGAAACAGCTTTGGAAAAAGGTGTGTAGTATTTCAGCTTTAGGCGTGTCATCCTCTGTTTCAATGCCATCGTGATCCCAGAGTGTCTGGATATGCTGTTCCGGTCCACTTACTGATTTAACATAAGACCAGAATTTCGTAGGATTTTCTGTTCTTCGATCTACGTGTCTTTAGAAAGCTATAAGTGTAAACCTAAATTGGTATGAATTACAGGCATGTAACTTGAATAGTACATGAGTTATTGGAGATCAAAGTGGCCGATTACTATCGATCGCCTCAGGCCGTAAGTACTACACAGTTAAATGTAAAAACGGTAGTAGCATGCGTATAAATATATTTATTCATCTATGTCTTTGTTTAAATCCGATATATACTATGCATGAAGAACTTGGCTAAATATTTACTGTGTTTTAGAAAGCACAGAGAGATTAGGCTCCTGACCTACATTTTGCTCCTTTTGTGTTGATATATGTCTATTTTATTGTTCATTTACGTAGTAATGTGTGTTACAGCGTGTTTATGGTCCAGCCGTAGGAATATTTATTTAAATTCAAATATTTAAATGTAGATCCAGTATTTCGTATGTGCTTAAATATGTTTGCGGGTGCGTTAGCTAGAAGACATGGCTCGAGCGCTCTAACCAACCACAGCAATCGTGAATTGGAGAGACTGGATGGAAGCGGGAGAAGAGCATCGTTTCGAGAGAGGGCAGGGAGTGCTGGAGACTACGGCACTGGACACGGGAGACGCAGACAGTATGGCGCGACGGACGCACAGTCGCCGGAGAGACTTGGAGAGAGTGGAGCGGTTTGCGCTCGTTCGCGGCAGATAGAAATACTTTGGAGTGCCGACTTGTGAACTTGTGAGAGTTCCGTGGTTTGTACAGTGAATACGTAGTGTGCGTTTAGAAGTGAATATCTCGCGAGCTGTGTTGTTGTTCATAACTAATTACGTGCTGTAGGAATCTATTGTTTCCCTGTTATTCAACTTAAATTTTATTTAATGGGTGGACCATCGACACCAACTAGTGTTTTGCAGAAATATACTGCATTCTCAAAAGTACTTCTACTATCGTACTCATCATTTAAAGTCGTTAATTGCAATCTTTCATTTATAAATTTATCTGTTACTTCCATAATTCGCAATTGCCGAGTGATAGAAACCTTCGACCATTCGATCCATGTGTGTATTCTTATTGTATACTGTAGACAGGGTTGTAGCCTCTCCCCGATGTTGTTCAATCTGTATATTGAGCAAGCAGTAAAGGAAACAAAAGAAAAATTCGGAGTAGGTATTAAAATTCATGGAGAAGAAATGAAAACTTTGAGGTTCGCCGATGACATTGTAATTCTGTCAGAGACAACAAAGGACTTGGAAGAGCAGTTGAATGGAATGGACAGTGTCTTGAAAGGAGGATATAAGATGAACATCAACAAAAGCAAAACAAGGATAATGGAATGTAGTCTAATTAAGTCGGGTGATGCTGAGGGAATTAGATTAGGAAATGAGGCACTTAAAGTAGTAAAGGAGTTTTGCTATTTGGGGAGCAAAATAACTGATGATGGTCGAAGTAGAGAGGATATAAAATGTAGGCTTGCAATGGCAAGGAAAGCGTTTCTGAAGAAGAGAAATTTGTTAACATCCAGTATTGATTTAAGTGTCAGGAAGTCATTTCTGAAAGTATGCGTATGGAGTGTAGCCATGTATGGAAGTGAAACATGGACGATAAATAGTTTGGACAAGAAGAGAATAGAAGCTTTCGAAATGTGGTGCTACAGAAGAATGCTGAAGATTAGATGGGTAGATCACATAACTAATGAGGAAGTATTGAATAGGATTGGGGAGAAGAGAAGTTTGTGGCACAACTTGACCAGAAGAAGGGATCGGTTGGTAGGACATGTTCTGAGGCATCAAGGGATCACCAATTTAGTATTGGAGGGCAGCGTGGAGGGTAAAAATCGTAGAGGGAGACCAAGAGATGAATACACTAAGCAGATTCAGAAGGATGTAGGTTGCAGTAGGTACTGGGAGATGAAAAAGCTTGCACAGGATAGAGTAGCATGGAGAGCTGCATCAAACCAGTCTCAGGACTGAAGACCACAACAACAACAACAACTGTAGACTCAGCAGTATTTGGATTGTAATGCGGCAACTACGTATCCCAGCCTCTAGACAACGAAAACCAGCCAAAACTTATAATACTGCAACTCTGAGTCCGAGGGTGCCTAGTTAGATATTTGAAAGCCCGCAACCTGGACTACCAAACAGATCGCCTTCGACAATGTTCCAGGGTACGCTGCATATTCCCTCCTAAACTGTATTCATGGGCGCTTTACTTGTTCCCTCCTCTCGCCTGATGACGGTGTGTGCTCGTTACACTTCGTCCTTCTACCAGTTTCTCGGAAAATCTTCACCGTGTGAAGTTTCCCAGGTGTCCCTGAGCCATGTTGTAATAAAGAACGCCACCACAGTGTGCCTTAACTGCTCGCTGATTATATTAGATTAGATTAGTACTTGTTCCATAGACCATGAATACTACACTTCATAATGATGTGGAACGTGTCAGCTTAATAAAAGGTGTCTCTACAAGATATTACATTATACAAAATAGTACATGACACATAATAATTTTTTTTGTGTTTTGTGGGGGGTGCGGAAATTACCCACTTACTACATCCAAAAATTCATCTAATGAGTAGAAGAAGTTACCATTCAGAAATTCTTTAAATTTTCTTTTAAATGCTATATGGCTATCTGTCAGACTTTTGTTGCTATTAGGTAAGTGACCAAAGACTTTTGTGGCAGCATAATTTACCCCCTTCTGAGCCAAAGTTAGATTTAACCTTGAGTAGTGAAGATCATCCTTTCTCTTGGTGTTGTAGCCATGTACACTGCTATTACATTTGAATTCGTTCGGGTTGTTAATAACAAATTTCATAAGTGAATATATATATATATATATATATATATATATATATATATATATATATATTGCGAAGCTACAGTGAAGATCCCTAGCTCATTAATTAAGTGTCTCCAGGATGATCTTGGATGATCTCCAGCAATTATTCTGATTACCCGCTTTTGTGCAATGAGCACTCTTTTACTCACTGATGAGTTACACCAGAATATGATGCCATACGAAAGCAGTGACTGAAAATAGGCGTGGTAAGCTAATTTATATATATATATATATATATATATATATATTCACTTATGGAATTTGTTAGTAACAACCCGAACGAATTCAAACGTAATAGCAGTGTACGTGGCTATATATATATATATATATATATATATATATATATATATATATATATATATATATATATTTCGAGGCTACAGTGAAGATCCCTAGCTCTTTAATTAAGTGTCTCCAGGATGATCTTGGATGATCTCCAGCAATTATTCTGATTCCCCGCTTTTTTGCAATGAGCTCTCTTTTACTCACTGATGAGTTACACCAGAATATGATGCCATACGAAAGCAGAGACTGAAGATAGGCATGGTAAGCTAATTTATATTTATATATATATATATATATATATATGTATATTCACTTATGAAATTTGATATTAACAACCCGTACGAATTCAAAAGTAATAACAGTGTACATGGCCACAACAATATAGCCTCGCAATATATATATATATATATATATATATATATTGCGAGGCTACAGTGAAGATCCCTAGCTCTTTAATTCAGTGTCTCCAGGATGATCTTGGATCATCTCCAGCAATTATTCTGATTCCCCGCTTTTGTGCAATGAGCACTCTTTTACCCACTGATGAGTTACACCAGAATGTGATGCCATACGAAAGTAGAGACTGAAAATAGGCGTGGTAAGCTAATTTATATATATATATATATATACATATATATATATATATATATATATATATATATATATATATATATATATATATATATTCACTTATGGAATTTGTTAGTAACAACCCGAACGAATTCAAACGTAATAGCAGTGTACGTGGCTATATATATATATATATATATTTCGAGGCTACAGTGAAGATCCCTAGCTCTTTAATTAAGTGTCTCCAGGATGATCTTGGATGATCTCCAGCAATTATTCTGATTACCCGCTTTTTTGCAATGAGCTCTGTTTTACTCACTGATGAGTTACACCAGAATATGATGCCATACGAAAGCAGAGACTGAAGATAGGCATGGTAAGCTAATTTATATATATATATATATATATGTATATTCACTTATGAAATTTGATATTAACAACCCGAACGAATTCAAAAGTAATAACAGTGTACATGGCCACAACAATATAGCCTCGCAATATATATATGTATATATATATATATATATATATATATATATATATATTGCGAGGCTACAGTGTAGATCCCTAGCTCTTTAATTAAGTGTCTCCAGGATGATCTTGGATGATCTCCAGCAATTATTCTGATTACCCGCTTTTGTGCACTGAGCACTCTTTTACTCACTGATGAGTTACACCAGAATATGATGCCATACGAAAGCAGCGACTGAAAATAGGCGTGGTAAGCTAATTTATATATATATATATATATATATATATATTCACTTATGGAATTTGTTAGTAACAACCCGAACGAATTCAAAAGTAATAACAGTGTAAATGGCTACAACAATATAGCCTCACAATATATATATATATATATATATATATATATATATATATATTGCGAAGCTACAGTGAAGATCCCTAGCTCTTTAATTAAGTGTCTCCAGGATGATCTTGGATGATCTCCAGCAATTATTCTGATTACCCGCTTTTGTGCAATGAGCACTCTTTTACTCACTGATGAGTTACACCAGAATATGATGCCATACGAAAGCAGAGACTGAAAATAGGCGTGGTAAGCTAATTTATCTATATATATATATATATATATATATATATATATATATATTCACTTATGAAATTTGTTATTAACAACCCGAACGAATTCAAAAGTAATAACAGTGTAAATGGCTACAACAATATAGCCTCACAATATATATATATATATATATATATATATATATATATTGCGAAGATACAGTGAAGATCCCTAGCTCTTTAATTAAGTGTCTCCAGGATGATCTTGGATGATCTCCAGCAATTATTCTGATTACCCGCTTTTGTGCAATGAGCACTCTTTTACTCACTGATGAGTTACACCAGAATATGATGCCATACGAAAGCAGAGACTGAAAATAGGCGTGGTAAGCTAATTTATCTATATATATATATATATATATATATATATATATATATATATATATTCACTTATGAAATTTGTTATTAACAACCCGAATGGATTCAAAAGTAATAGCAGTGTACATGGCCACAACAATATAGCCTCGCAATATATATATATATATATATATATATATATATATATATATATATATATTGCGAGACTACAGTGAAGATCCCTAGCTCTTTAATTAAGTGTCTCCAGGATGATCTTGGATGATCTCCAGCAATTATTCTGATTACCCGCTTTTGTGCAATGAGCACTCTTTTACTCACTGATGAGTTACACCAGAATATGATGCCATACGAAAGCAGAGACTGAAAATAGGTGTGGTAAGCTAATTTATCTACTTATATATATACATATATATATATATATATATATATATATATATATATATATATATATATATATTCACTTATGAAATTTGTTATTAACAACCCGAACGAATTCAAAAGTAATAACAGTGTAAATGGCTACAACAATATAGCCTCACAATATATATATATATATATATATATATATATATATATATATATTGCGAAGCTACAGTGAAGATCCCTAGCTCTTTAATTAAGTGTCTCCAGGATGATCTTGGATGATCTCCAGCAATGACTCTGATTACCCGCTTTTGTGCAATGAGCACTCTTTTACTCACTGATGAGTTACACCAGAATATGATGCCATACGAAAGCAGAGACTGAAAATAGGCGTGGTAAGCTAATTTATCTATTTATATATATATATATATATATATATATATTCACTTATGAAATTTGTTATTAACAACCCGAACGAATTCAAAAGTAATAACAGTGTAAATGGCTACAACAATATAGCCTCACAATATATATATATATATATATATATATATATATATATATATATATATATATATATATATTGCGAAGCTACAGTGAAGATCCCTAGCTCTTTAATTAAGTGTCTCCAGGATGATCTTGGATGATCTCCAGCAATTATTCTGATTACCCGCTTTTGTGCAATGAGCACTCTTTTACCCACTGATGAGTTACACCAGAATATGATGCCATACGAAAGCAGCGACTGAAAATAGGCGTGGTAAGCTAATTTATATATATATATATATATATATATATATATATATATATATATTCACTTATGGAATTTGTTAGTAACAACCCGAATGAATTCAAACGTAATAGCAGTGTATGTGGCTATATATATATATATATATATATATATATATATTGCGAGGCTATATTGTTGTGGCCATGTACACTGCTATTACTTTTGAATCCGTTCGGGTTGTTAATAACAAATTTCAGAAGTGAATATATATATATATGTATATATATATATATATATATATATATATATTGCGAGACTACAGTGAAGATCCCTAGCTCTTTAATTAAGTGTCTCCAGGATGATCTTGGATGATCTCCAGCAATTATTCTGATTACCCGCTTTTGTGCAATGAGCACTCTTTTACTCAGTGATGAGTTACACCAGAATATGATGCCATACGAAAGCAGAGACTGAAAATAGGCGTGGTAAGCTAATTTATCTATTTATATATATATATATATATATATATATATTCACTTATGAAATTTGTTATTAACAACCCAAACGAATTCAAAAGTAATAACAGTGTAAATGGCTACAACAATATAGCCTCACAATATATATATATATATATATATATATATATATATATATATATATTGCGAAGCTACAGTGAAGATCCCTAGCTCTTTAATTAAGTGTCTCCAGGATGATCTTGGATGATCTCCAGCAATTATTCTGATTACCCGCTTTTGTGCAATGAGCACTCTTTTACTCACTGATGAGTTACACCAGAATATGATGCCATATGAAAGCAGAGACTGAAAATAGGCGTGGTAAGCTAATTTACTGAAATGTATATCGCCAAAATTTGTGATGACCCTAATAGCATACGTAGCCGAAATGAAACGTTTCAGCAGATCTTCAGTGTGTTTTTTCCAGTTCAACCCTTCGTCAATGCATACACCTAGAAATTTTGAACATTCTACCTTAGCTACCGATTTCTGATCGAAGACTATATTTATTTATGGTGTCATTCAATTTACTGTGTGGAACTGTATATACTGTGTTATGTCAAAGTTTAATGAGAGCCCATTTGCAGAGAACCACTTAATGATTTTCTGAAAAACATCGTTTACAATTTCATCAGTTAATTCTTGTCTCTTGGGTGTGATAACTATATTGTTATCTTCGGCAAAAAGTACCAGCTTTGCATCTACGTGAATATAGAATGGCAAGTCAGTAACATATATTAAGAACAGCAGAGGACCCAAGACCGAACCTTGCGACACCCCATTCTTGATTGTTCCCCAGTTTGAGAAATCGCCAGTTTTTTCATATTATGTGAACTGCTTATTTCAACTTTCTGCACTCTTCCAGTTAGGTATGATTTAAACCGGATAGACGCACACTGTCTTCTCCCCTTCCTTCAACTGCCTCGTGTTGCGGGGCCAGCCTCATTTGGGGCTATAGTCTCGCTGACACCGCTACGTGTGAAATCAAGCTCTCTGAGCACGCCTGGGATACCTCTGGCCAATATTCTACAGCACTTGCATACACTTCCCACCGAGTTGTTAATACGTTGTCGTGTTTTGTCTGTCTCGTCCTTAAGTTTTGCAAAGCAGTGTGGTAATACATGAATGTGTTCACTGTCACGTGTCCAGCAATACAGCGGCGAATCAAAACATTGGTATCTCTCCACAGCTATTGCTACCACACTTTCTATTCCAGTGGCTATTAGACTGGCTGGCTCTGAGCACTATGGGACTTAACACCTGAGGTCATTAGTGCTCTAGGCTTTAGTTCTACTTAAACCTAACCTAACCTAAGGACATCACACACA
Organism: Schistocerca serialis cubense; assembly: GCF_023864345.2. Taxonomy (NCBI): domain Eukaryota; kingdom Metazoa; phylum Arthropoda; class Insecta; order Orthoptera; family Acrididae; genus Schistocerca; species Schistocerca serialis. Next base: position 150,032,689 of record NC_064645.1, read on the forward strand.
GCCATGCCCGAGGCAGGATTAGAACCTGCGACCGTAGCAGCATCGCGGATCCGGACTGAAGCACCAGGAACCGCTCGGCCACAGCGGACGGCGGCTATTAGACAATTGTAGCAATAAAGACCTGCGGTTACATTTTAATAAGTACCGTTACACACTAAAAATCGAGTCTCGTGGACAGCAATTGAAAATACGAATCGCCAATTTATGCTCGCTTTTGGGACGCTAAATTCAGCACGTGCTTACAGCAGACGGTATTTTCTCTCAATGTATGCTGCAGTTCCTTTTAAACAAGCTCATTCCATCAATCACATGATTCATAGGCAGTAATATAACAGAAGTGTGAGTGTCACCATACCCAGTCATGTTGTACATCAAGGAAGTATGCGGAAATTCATTATGGAACTGTAGATGAAAATCTGTTAATGTCTTACCACTGACTTGCAAATTTTCCAGTTGTTGCCCAAACAGAAATGCAGATGTAACTATTCTGACAGATCGTTCTCGGACATTCGCGAAATGAGACGCTGAGCTTTAATTTAACTTTTAATTGCCAGGTCGACTGCCTGAGTACGCATGACAGACCGGACGGCTCTGTAATCTGCCTCCACCTGTCACATCACCGCTTTCGCCAGACTTTTCCAATACTTCTGAACCTTCTCTCAGCGCCGCGGATAATGAATTAAATTAGATGTTAAATTCCAGAATGAAATAGTCCACTGTCGGAGGACTCTTTCCAAGTCACCCAAGTACGCTAACACAGTTCACTTAAAGTTTTACCCTTATTGGATTTCTTTCATCATTATCTCATTCTGAGATCGAGCTGCCACTCTAATTTGAAACTTTTTACAGCCACAATTAACTCTCTGGTCACATTAACTAACACCTTGTTCTCCAGTTGAAAAGAGAAAACACTGTCTGCTGCAAACTTTACAGTTCGAAAATCCTCGTATTATCTTTTCTTCCCGTTGGACACAGGAAGTGGAAATTTTTTTTTTCCTAAATGCTCCTGTACTGTGGCTGTATCTTTCCACCGAAAAGTGTTATACTGTACTCTGTAGTCTTGCTCTGCCTCCCGCCCTCCCGCCCTTTCAAAATTGTTCAAATGGCTCTGAGCACTATGGGACTCAACTGCTGAGGTCATTAGTCCCCTAGAACTTAGAACTAGTTAAACCTAACTAACCTAAGGACATCACAAACATCCATACCCGAGGCAGGATTCGAACCTGCGACAGTAGCGGTCTTGCGGTTCCAGACTGCAGCGCCTTTAACCGCACGGCCACTTCGGCCGGCCGTCCCACCCTTATTCCACCCGATCCTACCCCCTCATAAATTTCAGACTGGTGGAAAAAACTACATCCTCTTCAGGGTTTCAAGATAAAGGCGGGAAGAGCTCAGGTGGAACTGCGTTGCTGCTGCAACGTATTCTTCCAGACTGCGAAGGCGTCTCCAAAGTCCATCGTTACAATTCATCTTCCTTGCTATTTCCCACGAGACTGAATCCACACACTAACTCCGATTCTTCAACAAAAAATGAATAGAAAGAAGTGATAAGTAAATAATTATTGTCCACGGTTTTGTCCTCCACATGCCAAATGAACGATGTAACATCCAAAATGAATGACAAAAAAGAGGGTAGAGAAAACTGTTATCACACAATACCCTCCAGACTCGTATGTAACCGGTACAGTTTCCTTTTTTTTTTTTGAGGCACTTTATTTATTACAAACTGTTTCTAGCGAAGTGTAACTACGAAAACTGCTATTAGACGACCTTCCATATTTGTCCCATGTTTTTCAAGCACATTATCCACATCTGTTTTCCGTTCATCAGCACTTACACCTTTCGTTCAGCATCAGCTAAGCACTCTGCTCCATTGATAGTGACCAGGCCACATATCTCACGAAATAAGCATCAAACGAAAAAAACTACAAACAACGAAACTCGTATAGCTTGAAGGGGGAAACCAGCTGGCGCTATGGTTGGCCCGCTAGATGGCGCTGCCATAGGTCAAACGGATATCAACTGCGTTTTTTTTAATAGGAACCCTCATTTTTTATTACATATTGGTGTAGTACGTAAAGAAATATGAATGTTTTAGTTGCACCACTTTTTGCGCTTTGTGATAGATGGCGGTGTAATAGTCACAAACGTATAAGTACACGTTATCACGTAACATTCCGCCAGTGTGGATGGTATTTGCTTCGTGGTGCATTACCCGTGTTAAAATGGACCGTTTACCAATTACGGCAAAGGTCGATATCGTGTTGATGTATGGCTATTGTCATCAAAATGCCCAACGGGCGTGTGCTATGTATGCTGCTCGATATCCTGGAAGACATCATCCAAGTGTCCGGACCGGTCACCGGATAGTTACGTTATTTAAGGAAACAGGAAGTGTTCAGCCACATGTGAAACGTCAACCACGATCTGCAACAAATGATGATGCCCAAGTAGGTGTTTTAGCTGCTGTCGCGGCTAATCCGCACATCAATAGCAGACAAATTGCGCGAGAATCGGGAATCTCAAAAACTTCGGTGTTGAGGATGCTAGACCAACATCGATTGCACCCGTACCATATTGCTCTGCACCAGGAATTGCATGGCGACGACTTTGTACGTCGTGTACAGTTCTGCCACTGGGCACAAGAGAAATTACGGGACGATGACAGATTTTTGGCACGCGCTCTATTTAGCGACGAAGTATCATTCACCAACAGCGGTAACGTAAACCGGCAAATATTGCACTATTAGGCAACGGAAAATCCACAATGGCTGCGACAAGTGGAACATCAGCGACCTTGGCGGGTTAATGTATGGTGCGGCATTATGAGAGGAAGGATAATTGGCCCCCATTTTATCGATAGCAATCTAAATGGAGCAATGTATGCTGATTTCCTACGTAATGTTCTACCGATGTTACTACAAGATGTTTCATTGCATGACAGAATTGCGATGTACTTCCAACCTGATGGATGTCCGGCACATAGCTCGCGTGCGGTTGAAGCGGTATGGAATAGCATATTTCATGACGGGTGGATTGGTCGCCGAAGCACTATATCATGGCCCACGCGTTCACCGGATCAGACGTACCTGTATTTCTTTCTGTGGGGAAAGTTGATGGATATTTGCTATCGTGATCCACCGACAACGTCTGACAACATGCGTCAGCGCATTGTCAATGCATATGCGAACATTACGGAATGCGAACTACTCGCTGTTGAGAGGAATGTCGTTACACGTATTGCCAAATGCATTGAGGTTGAGGGACATCATTTTGAGCATTTATTGCATTAATGTGATATTTACAGGTAATCTCTCTGTCGCAACATGCGTTCTCAGAAATGATAAGTTCACAAAGGTACATGTATCACATTGGAACTACCGAAATAAAATGTTCAAACGTACTTACGTTCTGTATTTTAATTTAAAAAAACCTACCTCTTACCAGCTGTTCGTCTAAAATTGTGAACCATATGTTTGTGACTATTATAGCGCCATCTATGACAAAGCGAAAAAAGTGGTCTAACTAAAACATTCATATTTCTTTGGTACTACATGTATATGCAATTAAAAATGGGGGTTCCTATTTTTAAAGAACGCGGTTGATATCCGTTTGACCTATGGCAGCTCCATGTAGCGGGCCAGCCATAGCACCATCTGGTTTCCCTCTTCAAGCTAGACCAGTTTCGTTCTTTGTAGTTTTTTCTTTGACGCTTATTTCGTGAGATATTTGGCCCGGTCACGATCAATAGATAACCCTGTAGTTGCGCCTCAAATCGTATCTCTAGGAACGGTTTTTTAAGTGAGATCACTTCTGTCTGTGGAGTCAAAAAGTGGACTCGTCTTTAGTGTTCTCAGAGGGAAAAAGATCAGTGTTTCTCCTACTGCCGTTGACTTACCCTACAAAATCCCATTTCGGCTTAGTCGACAAGTGGCAACTGCCCACCGACACCTGTGCAAAATCCTACCCCTCCCCTTTTTCGGCTACCAAGTTGCGAGGACCACCACTCGTAATAAACCTCTAGAAACGTCGTAGTTTATCCGGTGAGTCTGTAGATAGTAGTGTAAGTAGCGTACAGTATAAATGACCACGCTTTCACATCCGAATTTTGCTGTAATTGAGGCAGTCCGTCCTTGAACTGACTTAATGAGCAGCCGCATAGGGGTTCTTCCCTACCTTTTATTCGGAGATACTCTCGTACTTTTATGTTCACTTGCAGCGCCGTAGCAGCGGCGTCGGATAATGAAGTGCAGTACTAGTGTCTTCGGTCTGTGGTCTGCAGCAATGAAAAGGGGAAGAAGTTTGTTAGTGCAAATAATTTTTACACAGGATGCTTTTATGGAGCGTTTGTTTAAGAAACACCATATAATGAACTTGTTCACACTGGTTATACACTCCTGGAAATGGAAAGAAGAACACATTGTCACCGGTGTGCCAGACCCACCATACTTGCTCCGGACACTGCGAGAGGGCTGTGCAAGCAATGATCACACGCACGGCACAGCGGACACACCAGGAACCGCGGTGTTGGCCGTCGAATGGCGCTAGCTGCGCAGCATTTGTGCACCGCCGCCGTCAGTGTCAGCCAGTTTGCCGTGGCATACGGAGCTCCATCGCAGTCTTTAACACTGGTAGCATGCCGCGACAGCGTGGACGTGAACCGTATGTGCAGTTGACGGACTTTGAGCGAGGGCGTATAGTGGGCATGCGGGAGGCCGGGTGGACGTACCGCCGAATTGCTCAACACGTGGGGCGTGAGGTCTCCACAGTACATCGATGTTGTCGCCAGTGGTCGGCGGAAGGTGCACGTGCCCGTCGACCTGGGACCGGACCGCAGCGACGCACGGATGCACGCCAAGACCGTAGGATCCTACGCAGTGCCGTAGGGGACCGCACCGCCACTTGCTCCTGGGGTATCGGCGACGACCATTCGCAACCGTCTCCATGAAGCTGGGCTACGGTCCCGCACACCGTTAGGCCGTCTTCCGCTCACGCCCCAACATCGTGCAGCCCGCCTCCAGTGGTGTCGCGACAGGCGTGAATGGAGGGACGAATGGAGACGTGTCGTCTTCAGCGATGAGAGTCGCTTCTGCCTTGGTGCCAATGATGGTCGTATGCGTGTTTGGCGTCGTGCAGGTGAGCGCCACAATCAGGACTGCATACCACCGAGGCACACAGGGCCAACACCCGGCATCATGGTGTGGGGAGCGATCTCCTACACTGGCCGTACACCACTGGTGATCGTCGAGGGGACACTGAATAGTGCACGGTACATCCAAACCGTCATCGAACCCATCGTTCTACCATTCCTAGACCGGCATGGTAACTTGCTGTTCCAACAGGACAATGCACGTCCGCATGTATCCCGTGCCACCCAACGTGCTCTAGAAGGTGTAAGTCAACTACCCTGGCCAGCAAGATCTCCGGATCTGTCCCCCATTGAGCATGTTTGGGACTGGATGAAGCGTCGTCTCACGCGGTCTGCACGTCCAGCACGAACGCTGGTCCAACTGAGGCGCCAGATGGAAATGGCATGGCAAGCCGTTCCACAGGACTACATCCAGCATCTCTACGATCGTCTCCATGGGAGAATAGCAGCCTGCATTGCTGCGAAAGGTGGATATACACTGTACTAGTGCCGACATTGTGCATGCTCTGTTGCCTGTGTCTATGTGCCTGTGGTTCTGTCAGTGTGATCATGTGATGTATCTGACCCCAGGAATGTGTCAATAAAGTTTCCCCTTCCTGGGACAATGAATTCACGGTGTTCTTATTTCAATTTCCAGGAGTGTATGCTAACTACTAACCGTCCGAGAGCAAGGTCTCATGACTAGGCATCCTGTAGACGACTGTCACCTATGGCACCTAAATCATAACTTGGGACTACAATGGCTATAGTTCGTACAAGATCATACATATTCGATTGTACCAAAGTTATTCTTTTATTTACTAATAACAAAGTTTCCTGGCATCGTAAAATTACTGAATGATAGTATTTATTAAGCATAGACTCCTCATGTCCGAGTGGCAGAAGGTGACTTGAAAGGTTCCATGCCCTCTTTTGCATGTCCCCTCTCATTTTCATCAATTTTATTAATATTCTACGTCATTGCACGGTAGTAACACACCGAATAAGGTTATTGTAATGAGAGTATTTGTACTGGGAGCTCAAAAATACTTTTCACTCGATTCCTATGTATGTTGTGTTAGTTCCATGGGTGGCCTGTGCGAGGCAAGCATCGGAGGACGTGGCACACGGCATTTCCAGTTGGGGGCTGCACTTCCCCGATTCTCAGGGTTTCGTACAATAAGCTTAAGCGCGTGGCGGAACGACTGACGTCGGTGGAATTTCGCCTATTGTATGCAGGGCGAAACGACCTGGGTGACGTCTGAGTGTCGCTGCAGTTTATGTATTTACCGTTCCGGCAAGTCCGGAACGAATATTCCTGGCACCGACTGACTGCATTGTCCTCTTGATTCGGAGAAAACTTGTGGGCTGGGCCTTGCTGAGTGCGATTGTGTGGCACCGGATGGACGGTGGTCTAGGCAGGTTGTTTTCGTAGCCAGTCAAACGGCAAGTTCACTGCCATCAGCTGAATAGCAAAGGCATGATTGGTCAACTTAAACTGAGGCTAGTTGACGTCATAAAGCCCTGCTCGAAATTTGAGAGAACGGTCGCTATTGGCGCGAATGATGTTCTGAGACCTTGCTTGTTTCTCCATGTGATCCGATTTGAGCTCTCACTACTGATTGCGATGCTGCTATACAGTCGGGAGATAAATATTTGATCCATTAGGACCTCCAGTCATTATCGTCAATCTATTGCATCACAGAGAGCAGGAGCCCCTTGTTCTCGAGCCAAATCTTATTCTCATAATACTTCAGTGTACCCTATCCTTTAACCTACTGTGTGTGTCGACAATCATGTGCATTAATGTTCTGATATATAATAAATCTCATTGTAATATTTAATCCGCATGTAATTTCGTAGATATAGGCAGAATCCCATTTCAGTTGTCTATTATTATGAAGTCTCTTTTTTTTAGTAGATTACGATTTTTATTAAATTATTGTGAGTGTGCACTCCTTATTTTACCAAGTAGCAGGGTCCACCATCATTTCCTTCCGTTACCATTGTCCGCATAATTAATTAGCTGGTAGATAAGGAGGGGATCGAGTGCATGAAAGAGGTACAAACTCTTCTCCACCCGCCGGCCGCGGTGGTCTTGCGGTTCTAGGCGCTGCAGTCCGGAACCGCGGGACTGCTACGGTCGCAGGTTCGAATCCTGCCTCGGGCATGGATGTGTGTGATGTCCTTAGGTTAGTTATGTTTAAGTAGTTCTAAGTTCTAGGGGACTGATGACCTAAGATGTTGAGTCCCATAGTGCTCAGAGCCATTTTTTTTCTTCTCCACCCCGGCACCTCGCAAACTTTTGTTAGCAAATATTTAATAGTAACAATTACCTGACTCACGCCATGGTGAATGTACATTCCCTGCATACCTCTCTGCTGACGTCACGAACAATTTCTGCATTGGCACCTCATCCCACAGGCTCTGAAAGCGCCAGATGGCCAACCACCTCTGCTCCCAGCGTGGGAACTTATCGTACTCCATACGTACTGCAGCACTGATACATTCACATCACGTGTGTGTGTGTAATACCAAACCCGGAAATTAAGTAAAATGCTCTCTTATCTGAAAATAAGAGGTACCTCACAAAGACACGCAGCACAATCAGGGAATTGATAACAATAGGGTTTTCAGCAGATCCTTTTACGCAGAGCAAGTCCCCATCACAAAGAGAAATCCCTCGGCAGACAGTACACTGTAACGGCACGGAGTCACAGCCACAATCGCTTAGTGGACAAAGTAAAGAGAAAGTGGCTCGCAAATGAAAACTTCCCACTGTAACTGATGAAAGTAACTGACATAGTTCAGACGTACTCCAAAACTCAAAAGTAGGAATTTCAGGCTAAAGAGTACGATATTTCTAGGTTATGAGCGCGAGTTTATATTTTGAAGAATCATTCTCGTATGTCCAATCGCAATGAAAGGGGAGGGGGAATACCAGTATGACATAAGCCTCTGCCAATATGACATAGGCCTCTGTACTTTCTGCAGATCAATCATACATCTATGATGTCAGCTGTCGATTATGTCTGATAGAGACAAGCAGCACACCGTTATGAAGCAGATTAATGTTCTTGAAGTTACCTACTTAGTCATATACATTGCCTGCCTAGAAAAGTGAAGTGCCTGTAAGGGCAGGAGGACGCAGTATGTCTGTGACGTGTCGTTGTGATATCTGATTCCCTCAGTTACTACAAGACGTGACCTGAAGTCACACCAACGCCCGCCCCCGCAAACCGTGTTGCCTGGAATAATATTGCTGTGACTTTCCAAAACTTTCGAAAAATGGGATTTCTCCCCAGGTCGTCGCCATACTCGTCGGTGGTCGTGGATAGTGCAGAAACGCAATTCATCACTGAACACTGTGGTACCGCATTCATCGTAATTCCATGCTTTCCGGTCACTGCACCACTCCCAACGCTGCTCTTTGTTTTGTGATGTTAATGGCAGTCTAAGAGTGGGGCGGTAGTTCCCCTATACATCTGCTGCTGGTCTCTGATGAATAATGTAGAATGACTAAGAATGTTGCTTGGAGTCCATTGTCTTTTTCATTATGTTTTATCTATTCATCTTAAATTTTAAGATTTTCGTTTCTTATTATTATTATTAGTTCCATAAGTATTTAAAGCTGCAATATTATTAGTCCTTATTAAAAATAACAAATAAGTTACACATTATGTACATGTACAGTTTCGTATTGTGAAAGTACGACCTGTCTTAGTAACAAGGTGGCAGGTCATTTGTAAATGGCAGCAATAAGTATTAAAAGTCCATTACTTACTCTCGGATGGCAAGGGCGGGAAGACCCAGTATGTTGCTTAGAGTCCATTACTTGTCCTAGGATGGCAGGCACAAATAGGACAACGATGCGCTTGCTGTGGCATACCGCGGTGCTCCTATTTGGTGATGAAACGTGATCGACCAGAAACTTCACAAATAATATGCCCACTCTCAAGTTGCAGTGCAGTCAAATATCAGGCCACTGTCACATCCGAATGTCTCACAAATCGGGATATTCAAGGATTCGACAAGCCAACCAAATGGAAACCGAAATTCTGATAACGCTGTCACACACGATCACTCAACCCCATACAATGTTCATGTCCATTATATACCCTACCAAGTCCTGGCAACAACACTAAACACAAACAACATTAACAACACTAATGCACCCTAGTGGCTGTACCTGTCATAGAGAATTGCAGTGGTGACAGTGGAATGGATTTCCCCACTTACCGCGAGGGTCGCCTTACCATTTGGCTATCCGTGCAAGACTCACGGACAGACCCAACATCAATACGTCGTTGACCACGTGTGTACAACCTGTACTCGTATTTCCGTTATGTATATTCACGTTCAGGGGAGACATTTTAACTAAAAGTTGCAATTGCGAACATATTTCATCTATTTCGTAACGGCTGTTGTCGCCGCAATGCCTGTTCCTTAGGACATGCATACATGTCCGAAGGGAAATTTGCATTGTACTTCTGAACAACACAAGCATTGCAACATCGTGTCTGTTGATTTATATACCCTCCGATGGTGTGTAGATGTAGGAAGTTCCATTCATATGCGACCTTGTCTTCTATGTGCTCTACTGTCGTTCCCCCACCCCAAGCTGTATACCACTACTCAACCCCCTGAGAAGTTATTGCGCTACTGTCGTGGTCGTCGGTGAGCAATTGTATTATCAGTTCACCTGTTCTTATTAAACACTGCCATATTCTCCAGTTTGGCCATGTGGTCGTCACACATCTCGGGTACACTTTTTGCAGCAACGATTTTTTAAGATTCAATTGTCACTGAAGAATTACATATTCAAGAATAGGCTCTGGCTTGCGATGCCTAGAACACATCTTTCTACTTGTGATTTGCGTCTTTTTTTTTTTTTTTTTTTTTTTTTTTTTTGCTGTCTACAACTGGCGTTATTAATTTTAATTCCGATCAACATAAACATCACTTCCGACCTTTTTATTGCTCACGAAAACCACACATTCATGTTGTACCACCATTGAGCGAGACCTTCAGAGGTGGTGGTTCAGACTGCTGTACACACCGGTACCTCTAATACCCAGTAGCACGTCCTCTTGCATTGATGCATGCCTGTGTTCGTCGTGACATACTATCCACAAGTTCATCAAGGCGCTGATGGTCCAGATTGTCCTACTCCTCAACGGCGATTTGGCGTGGATCCCTTTGAGTGGTTGGTGGATCCAGTCGTCCATAAATAGTCCTTTACAGTCTATCCTAGGCATTTTCGATAGGGTTCATGTCGTGAGAACATTCTGGCCACTCTAGTCGAGCGATGTCGCTATCCTGAAGAAAGTCATTCACAAGACGTGCACGGTGGGGACGTGAATTGTCGTCCATGAAGACGAATGCCTCACCAATATGCTGCCGATATGGTTGCACTATCGGTAGGAGGATGGCATTCATGTATCGTACAGCCGTTTCGGCGCCTTCCATTACCACCAGCTGCGTACGTCGGCCCCACATAATGCCACCCCAAAACAGCAGGGAACCTCCACCTTGCTGCAATCGCTGGACAGTGTGTCTAAGGCGTAAAGCCTGACCGGGTTGCATCCAAACACGTCTCCGAGGATTGTCTGGTTGACGGCATATGCGACACTCATCGGTGAAGAAAACGTAATGCCAGTCCTGAGTGGTCCATTCGGCATGTTGTCAGGCCCATCTGTAACGCGCTGCATGGTGTCGTGGTTGCAAGGATGGATCTCGCCATGGACGTCGGGGGTGAAGTTGCGCATCATGCAGCCTATTGCTCACAGTTTGAGTCGTAACACGACGTCCTGTGGCTGCACGAAAAGCATTATTCAACATGGTGGTGTTGCTGTTAGGGTTCCTCAGAGCCATAATCCGTAGGTAGCGGTCATCCACTGCAGTAGTGGCCCTGGGGCGGCCTGAGCGAGTCATGTCATCGACAGTTCCTGTCTCTCTCTGTATCTCCTCCATGTCCGAACAACATTGCTTTGGTTCACTCCGAGACGCCTGGACACTTGCCTTGTTGAGAGACCTTCCTGGCACAAAGTAACAATGCGGACGTGATCAAACCGCGGTATGGACCGTCTAGGCATGGTTGAACTACAGACAACACGACCCATGTACCTCCTTCCTGGTGGAATGGCTGGAAATGATCGGCTCTCGGAATCCCTCCGTCTAACAGGCGCTGCTTTTGCATGGCTGTTAACATCTTTGGGCGTGTTTAGTGACATCTCTCAACAGTGAAAGGGACTGTGTCTGTTATACAATATCCACAGTCAAGGTCTATCTTCAGGAGTTCTGGAAACTGAGATCATGTAAAACTTTTTTTGATGTGTGTATATTAAATCATTACAATGACGCCGTACTGGCTATGTTACAAATTCAACTATGTTTAATATCCACTATGGATGTCTGTAAATCAATAGTCATTGCCTTTAGAGACCAAGTGCTGGGCTTGTGCGACGGTGATATCATCCGTGCTGTATGGAACACAGGCGTCTGGAATCACCGCCTTCTATCTGCGTACCGTTATCCAATCTGTACCCAAAAATATTTAACAGCTTAACATAATTTATGTGGTGTCACCGCCAGACACCACACTTGCTAGGTGGTAGCCTTTTAAATCGGCCGCGGTCCGCTAGTATACGACGGACCCGCGTGTCGCCACTGTCAGTAATTGCAGACCGAGCGCCGCCGCACGGCAGGTCTAGAGAGACGTACTGGCACTCGCCCCAGTTGTACGGACGACTTAGCTAGCGATGCAACACTGACGAAGCCTCGCTTATTTGCAGAGAAGATAGTTAGAATAGCCTTCAGCTAAGTTAATGGCTACGACCTAGCAAGGCGCCATAATCCTTTGCTATATATATTGTGGTTATAACATGTATCATCAAGAGCGATGTTCTACAAATGTGGATTAAAGTTAAGTATTCCAGAAGCTACGTACTATTCTTTATAGCATTCATTACGTATCCTGTTTCAGCCCTCACGCCAGCCTGCGTGAGTTTAAACGCGTGCCTTTCGATTACCCGTCACTGTGGACTGGCTGTCTTGTCAGTCCACAACAATTTTTAAGGCACGTTTATCTAATGATAAAAATCCTGATACTGTAGTGTCACTGCATAACTTTGCAACGAAAGTAGCAAACGTATTTGACTTTAGATAACGCGTCATCCATAAATGTTTTGTTATTTATCTTCAGTAGCGATTCTGTACACTATCCAACATTCTAATTTATTGATCGGAGCATAACAAAACTAACCTAACTCTTTATTTTCAGAATTGACAGCCGTGACATGCTGTGCCAGTTCTTCCGGTAAGGAAATTCTCTCGCTTTTCTCAAGGGAATCGTGTAGTTGCAATATCTCTCTCTGTTTCTGAAAAAACTGAAGTGAAATTTGTAATTTCTTGCCAGGGTTGACGCGTTATGTTATCCCTTTATGAGGGCTTAGTGGCAGATATACAAGAAGCAGTCAAATACAAACGAGGCAGTTGGAAAAAAATAAATGAACTGTTTATTCTTTCGAAAGCAATCGCCATAACTGTTAGCAGATTTATCCCAATGTGGGACAAGACTGTGAGTGCCTTCGTGGGAAAACATATGCGGTCGCGTACGGAACCGTGATTGTAATCAGGAATGCACCTGTTCGTATGAAGCAATTGAACGCCCACGAATATCTTTCTTCAGGGCTCCAAAAATGGGAAATCTAATGGGGGGGGGGGAGGTCGAGATTGTATGGAGGGTGTGTACGGGCTTCCCAGTGAAACATGTGGGCGAGGTCACATGTGGTAAAGGTTGTTTCGACTGCGCTGCAGAAATTTCGCTGATAAGCCGCTACACATCCTCCTTCTCTCCTCAGACAATTTTCATATTTTTGGAGCTCTGAGGACGAAGAAGTGTACGTATGGGCACAGTCATGCTTCTGCAGCCAAACGCTACTTTCGTGGATAACGAATGGCATTTCTTTCAGCTGGTGACGTCGTGCCCTTGTTCTCTAGGGGATGATAAAAGGTTCCAGGATTTCTAAACGTAAATGAAGATATTTATTCACATTTTCATGATGTTTTGGTTTATTTCCCATCCACAAATGGCAAGTAATAAAGTTTATGCTTCAGTTTTTTGCACCTTGACGAAGAGACTCTTCTTGTGAACCTTATTCAGTTTTTGAAAAATTCGCTGTCCTTAGTTAAAAATTTCGTTTAACATGTCAAACGCATTTTCAATTACGAATCGGAGATCCCAACATAAAAGTCGTACGTAGCGCCCATTCTGTCAACAGTAAACTGTATACTGCAGCTTGAAATTCACTGTTCCAGAAACGGTAGTTACTCAAATTAAATTTTACACTTATTTTTCCGCAACCTGAGTGAACGATTACAAAGCATACATACCACTTGAAGTCAGCAAAATTTACAAAAATAAAAATAATTATGTATTCAAATTAAAGCAGTGACAGCCCTCGGTCGCAAAAATTAGGTCTTTTGACCTAGGTTCCGGCACTACTACGAGTGCCTTCATCAGAAGTAAAACATACAAACTTGCCTATAACGTAAGTACAAAAATTATCGGAAATTTTATTTTATGTAAGTGTAAGTACTGACTAACAGTACAAGAAAGAAACAGTAATTATATGTCACGTATACAATAAATATCAAGCGACAAAGCCTTAGTCACAAATTTTTTTGAAACAGAATTCTTGGAACGCAAGCCGCTATGGGCTGCTCACACATGTCGAGCTACAGTTAGCATCAGACCGACCGATGGCTGTTATTGCTTTAGTTTTACTTTGTAAACGGTAGCTGACCACGCAGCCATGTTTAAAACTTTTGATTATGTATTACTGTACCAAACATTGAAATTTTTTTATGAAAAATTGTGTTTGTTTTCGAAAGATTGAAACAGTTCTTGGATAAAGAGACACTAAAATGTTATGACAGATTTCGTAACCAACATACGTTCTAAGGCAAAAAAGACGCAACGCAAAGCAATTAGCCCTATGGGACCGAAACTGGAAGATGTTATGTTGTGTATAGAGAAACGAATGACTGCAATATCAGGAAAATTGAATAATTTATTCAAGAGGAATAGCTTCACAAATTGAGTAAGTCAATAACGAGTTAGTCCACCTAGGCCGTTATGGAAGCTGTCAGCTGCTTGGCATTGATTGAAGGAGCTTTTGCATGTTGTCTTGAGGGATATCGTACCCAATTCCGATTTACTGGTGCCTTAGGTCGTCCAAATACCCATCTGGTTGGACGGCCCTACCCATAGGGCTCCATACACTCTGAGTCAGGGAGAGATCAGGCAATCAAGATGGCCAAGGTACTGTTCGACAAGCACGACGACAGTTGGAACTATCGCCGCATGTAGGCGGGCATTATCTTGCCGAAATGTAAGACCAGGATGGCTTGCCATGAAGGGCAACAAAACGGGGCGTAGAATGTCGACGACGTATGACGATGCTGCAAGGGTGTCACGGATGGCAAGTAAAGGGGTCCTGCAGTGATATGAAATGCCACTCCAGATCATCACGCCTGGTTTCCGGGTGGTGTTATATCCCTTCGGCGTTCGAGGCGTCACCAGACACATGTTCCCTGGTCACCAGGGATCGAGTGGACTTATCAGTAAAGATGGTTCTACTGCAGTCAATGTAATTCCAAGCTGAATACCACTGCAAACGGACTTGTTGGTGTACAGAGGTCAATGGTAGTGGGCACAAGGTGTACCTTGAGATCAGCCCCCTTTGTGTGAGCCGCCTGTTCATGGTCCTTGTGGTCACTGTAAAACTAGTTGCACCTCGCATCGATGACAATGATGAATCCGGGGCTCTGAGTGCCTCTCTGACAACCGCTCGGTCCTCTCGTCCTCTCGTCTCTCTAGGTCGACCGCTTTCCTCTTGACGCCGTGTTCGCCCAGGGTTCACCCATTCCTGCCAACATCGAATAATGGCATCGCTCCTATTTGAAAGTCGAGCGTTTCACCGATTACTCTAACCGGCTTCATCCAGTCCAGGTTCACGTCCTCTCTCAAATACGTATATTGTTCGCAGGTCTGTCTGCGAGGCATATTTGCTGTGGAACTGAGTACGCGGAATGAATTGCGCGAAGACTTTGTGCGCTTCGATCGACATGACCGCTGTTTAATAACCTTGCCAGCTGCACGGTGAAATCGCGCTGCAGCATCACAAACTCATGCAGTGGCCGCCAAAGTTTATCAGTTTGTTATCAATACACGTAATTCACATGTGGAGTGCTGGTTATTTTTTCTCGAAGTTTATTTCAAAAAGCGAAATATATGCCAAAAATGGTTAAATGAAAGAAATGGAATTTATATGATAATTAACTTCTTTAAAATCAAATATCAAAATAGTGTTCCAAAGTGCCACAGAAAAAAAATGGAAAACAAATAAATTGAAGTAGATATTTTCATACAATGCATCGCCCCCATAGACTCCCCTTTTGTAAGTCAGACTTGCAATTTTAGTCCGCAGCTCGTGGTCGTGCGGTAGCGGTCTCGCTTCCCACGTCCGGGTTCCCGGGTTCCATTCCCGGCGGGGCCAGGGATTTTCTCTGCCTCGTGATGACTGGGTGTTGTGTGCTGTGCTTAGGTTAGTTAGGTTTAAGTAGTTCTAAGTTCTAGTGGACTGATGACCATAGATGTTGAGTCCCATAGTGCTCAGAGCCATTTGAAACATTTTTTGCAATTTTAAATAAAACATAGCTGAAATAAGGATAGATGATAAGGTCCCATACTCCGAGGAGCGTAGGGGACCATGCGGGAGCCCCGCACCGCCGTACTAGGCAATGTCCTAGCGGTGGTGGTGTGCCATTGCCTTCCTAGGACCATAATATGGATGAATGATGATGATGAAGACGACATAACAACACCCAGTCATCTCGAGGCAGGAAAAATCCCTGACCCCGCCGGGAATCGAACCCGGGACCCCCTGCGTGGGAATAGAGACCGCCACCGCAAGACCACGAGCTGCTGACTAAATAAGTATTAAATAGTATATTTCATCAAACAGATTTAGAATCGTAATCTACTATTGATCGGAAGTCGCCATACTTCTGGTTCGTTGTAGTAGACAACCACAAACATTTTTACACGAGGGTAATGACCGTCATGTTTCACAGTGGGATAAATGTATTAACAGTTATGGCGATTACTTTTGAAATAATAAACAGTTTGCTTACATTTTTCCGTCTGTATCATTTTCATTTGTGGGCAACGGCCTTTCCGCAGTGGATACACGGGTTCCCGTGAGATCACCGCATGGGTGACCATCCAGGCCGCCATGCACTGTTTCCATTTTTCGGGGTGCACTCAGCCTCGTGATGCCAGTTGAGGAGCTAATCGACCGAATAGTAGCGGCTTCGGTCAAGAATACCATCATAACGACCGGGAGAGCGGAATGCTGACCCCACGCCCCTCCTATCCGCATCCTCCACTGAGGATGGCACAGCGGTCGGATGGTCCCGGTAGGCCACTCGTGGCCTGAAGACGGAGTGCTTTTTTTTATCATTTTCATTTGACTGCCCCTTAGAAGCGGCTGCTACAGTGCCCCAGGGACGTGTTTTGGGACCCTAGCCCGCAAGCAACATTAATAAGAAATTCAAAGTTTTTGCAGATGATACTTTTATCTATAATGAAGTAACTTCTGAGAAATAACTGCACAAGCAGTCTGTCTGATCTTGATAAGATGTCATAGTAGCAATTTTATTTTTATATTCAGAAATTTAAAACAGTGCACCTCAGAAAACGCAAAATCTCAATGTCCTACAACTACAGCATTAATAAGCCGTGACTGAAATCGAAATGGAAGACCTTAATTTTGAAGTACCAACATTAAGTGAGTAATCTTTGAATACAAAATAGCCTTCCGCTTACGGTTCCCGTACGGACAGTAAAGACAAGACTAATTATGGAAAGTGCAGAATCATTTATGCAATATTCTTGCCGCGCTACATTCGCAAATGGAACGAGAATATAACGTAAGACATTGTGCAATGGGAAGCATCGTCCGCCAGGTAGTTCGCAGCCGTTTGGAGAATATGAGTGTAGATATACTAGTAGATGTAGACAGGTACAACAGTAGAGTCTCAGTTGTGCGATTGTATTCGTGATTTCCTGCCAGGAATGTTGCAGTTCGTAGTAATAGACGGCAAATCATCGAGTAAAACTGAAGTGATATCAGGTGTTCCCCAGGGAAGCGTCCTGGGACCTCTGCTATTCCTGATCTACATAAATGACCTGGGTGACAATGCGAGCAGTTCTCTTAGGTTGTTCGCAGATGATGTTGTAATTTACCGTCTAGTAAGATCATCCGAGGACCAGTATCAGTTGCAAATCGATTTAGAAAAGATTGCTGTATGGGTGGCAGGTGGCAGTTGACGCTAAATAACGAAAAGTGTGGGGTGATCCAAATGAGTTCCAAGAGAAATCCTTTGGAATTCGATTACTCGATAAATAGTACAATTCTCAAGGCTGTCAATTCAACTAAGTACCAGGGTGTTAAAATTACGAACAACTTCAGTTGGAAAGACCACATAGATAATACTGTGGAGAAGGCGAGCCAAAGGTTGCGTTTCATTGGCAGGACACTTAGAAGATGCAACAAGTCTACTAAAGAGACAGCTTACACTACACTCGTTCGTCCTCTGTTAGAATATTGTTGCGCTGTGTGGGATCCTTACCAGGTGGGATTGACGGAGGACATCGAAAGGGTGCAAAAAAGGGCAGTTCGTTTTGTATTATCACGTAATAGGGGAGAGAGTGTGGCAGATATGATACACGAGTTGGGATGGAAGTCATTAAAGCAAAGACGTTTTTCGTCGCGGCGAGATCTATTTACAAAATTTCAATCACCAACTTTCTCTTCCGAATGCGAAAATATTTTGTTGAGCCCAACCTACATAGGTAGGAATGATTATCAAAAAAAAAAAAAAGAAAAAAAGAAAAAAGAGAAATCAGAGCTCGAACAGAAAGGTTTAGGTTCTCGTTTTTCCCGCGCGCTGTTCGGGAGTGGAATGGTAGAGAGATAGTATGATTGTGGTTCGATGAACCCTCTGCCAAGCACTTAAATGTGAATTGCAGAGTGATCATGTAGATGTAGAGTGGAGGACACAGTAGTTGCTCTGATCAGCTGTCGTCCCACTCTGCAATAGATTCGAATGTATCTGATTCTTATTGTGTTTTGTGCCAACTGTGAGCCTCTGCACGATCACAATTGCGGTGAAACACAGACTGACAGTCGTCACTTCCACTATGGCCCCTGTGGAGTTCGTGCTAGAGTAGGCAGCGTCTCATGTAAGCCGTGCGTCCACTAGGCCCGGTCAGGCGATTTCTGCTCCTGGTGTTCCCGTTTCCGTGTGTGCGTGTATGAGCATGCGTTGTGCGTGTCCATGTGTGTGCGAGAGAGAGAGAGAGAGAAGGGCGGGGGAGAGAGAGAGAGAGAGACAGAGAGAGAGAGGGGGAGGGAGAGAGAGGGAGTGGAAGTGCGTGAGTTAGGGAGGGGGTTGAACGGCACCTCCTGAAGGCGCGTCACGCAGGCTGCCTATCGATTTCTGTCGACATCGTGGCCAGCGTCACACGTGGACCACACGCGGCCGAGAACGACGCGCGACCTGTGAGCCGATCGAGCGATTTTAGTGGGCGGACACTCTTCACACAACCTGCTATCTTCGTTTCTTGTCGTATTCTCTGAAACACTCAAACATCCGCAAACGCGTTCGTTCCGTAAGACGCAGAAGCTCACATAGAAAGTTGCACTCTCGGTTCAAGAAAGAACTCCGGAAAGTCCAATAGGCAACTTAGGAGAAATGCGTGCATCGACGAAAAGAGCAATGCCCGAAGCGTACAATAACTTCCAACATCATACATTAGCGAAGCACCGGCAGAGGTCTGTTCATTAAAAACAAAGGTATTGTGACGAGTGATCCAGGAAAGTGTGGTATTACCGTTCTCGTTCTCTATACAGGGTGTCACAAAAAGGTACGGCCAAACTTTCAGGGAACATTCCTCACACACAAATAAAGAAAAGATGTTATGTGGACATGTGTCCGGAAACGCTTAATTTCCATGTTACAGCTCATTTTAGTTTCGTCAGTATGTACTGTGCTTCCTCGATTCACCGCCATGATTTCATACGGGATACTCTACCTGTGCTGCTAGAACATGTGCCTTTACAAGTACGACACAACATGTGGTTCATGCTCCATGGAGCTCCTGCACATTTCAGTCGAAGTGTTCGTACGCTTCTCAACAATAGATTTGGTGACCGATGGATTGGTAGAAGTGGACCAGTTCCATGGCCTCCACGCTCTCCTGACCTCAACCCTCTTGACTTTCATTTATGGGGGCATTTGACAGCTCTTGTCTACGGAATCCCGGTACCAAATGTAGAGACTCTTCGTGCTCGTATTGTGATACAATACGCCATTCTCCAGGGCTGCATCAGCGCATCAGGGATTCCATGCGACGGAGGGTGGATGCATGTATCCTCGCTAATGGAGGACATTTTGAACATTTCCTGTAACAAAGTGTTTGAAGTCACGCTGGTACGTTCTGTTGCTGTGTGTTTCCATTCCATGATTAAAGTGATTTGAAGAGAAGTAATAAAATGAGCTCTAACATGGAAAGTAAGCGTTTCCGGACACATGTCCACATAATATATTTTCTTTCTTTGTGTGTGAGGAATGTTTCCTGAAAGTTTGGCCGTACCTTTATGTAACACCCTGTATACATATACTTTCTGACGGGTGGGGAGAGCAGCAATCTGCAACTGCTTACTGATGATGCAGTAATACATGATAAAGTGTCGTATGTGGTTACAGGATGACTTGGTTTGAATATTTGGGTGTGGTGAATGACATTTTGCTGAAAATGTGGAAGGACATGACGTAATACAGATGAGTAGGTAAAACCATCCTGCAATGTCCGAAAGCAGTGTTTGAGTTGCTTCACACAATCACGTCGATTTAATATGTAGCCATATCGATGTAAAGAGACATGAAGTGAAACGAAATTAGAATTAATTTAATATCATCAGCTGCTGATGGGCGTTGATATATATCAACGGGGACAGGTCAAAATGTGTTCCCTGACCGGGACTCGAACCCAGGATCTCCTGCTTACATGGCATACACTCTATCCATCTGAGCCACCGAGAGCACAGAGGATAGTGCTACTGCAGGTACTATCTCGCGCAAGACTCCCGCGAGACCCACACACGTTGTATGTCCACGCACTACATTCGTAGTCCTACCCCAACACACTCATTACTCGTGGAAGACATTCTTACCAACTCCCGTAAGAGTTCGTGGAATATGTGTGCATCCGCACAGAAGAAGAAGGAGGTCATGGCCCGTATTGCCAGAACTATATACTATATACTTATATGTCCGAAAGAACAGAAATCATATCAATATAAGTATGAAGTGAAACGAGCCCAAAGCAGTTGTAGGGAAGATTAATGGCCGAATTCAGTTGTTTTGGAGAGTCTAGGAAACTGTAGAACACTAGTGCGAACCATTCGTGACAACTGCTCTGGTGTTTCGGATTCCCACCAGATAGGATTAAAAGAAGACATCAAAGAAATTCACAGGCATCCTGCTATATTAGTTACCGACACGGAAATGCTCCGCGCAATGGGAGTCCCTGTATGACAGGGGTTCTCCTCTCGAAACATAGTGAGAAAGGGAGAGCACTTGAGCGCAAAGAGCAAAGGTAGTGTGTTCGAATCTCGGTTCGGCACACGGTTTTAGTCTGCCAGCTAGTTTCATATCAATGAAGTTTCATACTAGTGCACACTCCTCTGCAGAGTGAAAATTTCATTCTCGACAAGTCCCCCGGTTGTGGCTAAGCCATGTCTCCGAGTTTCCGACCTACCTGGAGTTCTACCACTGAAAGTTTCGCAGGAGAGCTTCTGTAAAGTTTAGAAGGCAGGAGATGAGGTACTGGTGGAAGTGAGAAAGAGTTTTGAGCCGAGCTTGGGTAGCTCAGTCGGTAGAGCACTCGCCAGCGAAAGGTAAAAGACCCAAATTCGAGTATGTGCCAGGGAGATCCACCATTGAAAAAATTTGGTGCACCGGCATTAGCAACAGACTACAGAAATATTATACTGCCACCAAAGTATAAGTCGCTTAGAGACCGCGAAGAGAAGATAAGGAAAATCGGGGCTTATACGGAAGCAAAAAAAGTACCCTGCCGTTTTCCTCTCGCTCCATCTGTGAGCGGAACGGGGAAACGAATTCCTAGCAGTGGTGCAAAGTACTCTTCACCGCGCACCGTATAGCGCCTTGTGCTGTACATACGTAACATCTAGAGGAGCAGATAGAACGCTTTTATGGGTTAGGAACAGGGAAGCGCACAGCACCCTCAGACTTAATTTCAAAGACCGCTGTTATCATGTTTCAACTCTGACTTTATCATGGCGTTAAAGTAGAGCGTACAAAATCATAAAAACATTATGTGGAAGACACAAGACAGAAGATAAAAACATGAAAATTTCAGTGGCTATATGGGGCTAACACCCTGCCTGAATGGGCAGTGCACACTCCATGGAGATCGCAACGAATCAATGCTAATTATCTACGGAAGCCCATGACAGGAACACTTAGATCCGCCTGCTGCAATCGACTATAATCATCTCGAAAAACAGAAAAAGAATGAATAACTAGTTCACAATTTTCTGCCTGCACCACTCGACTCAACTTCCGAAACACGCTTTTCGTTCATCTTTAAATTATCAACTGCACTGAATAAAGTAGAGCAATTGGTAGTACACTAAACTCCTATCCAAGAGGGCGGCATGTCAGATCCCTGTCTATTCAGCCAGTTTGACTTTTACGGTTTTCCCAAGTCGCTTGAGACAAATGCGATAATAGTCACCCAGAAGGTGGACACCATAACCGTGGCCGAAACGTTTTCTCTCCGGTGCAGTTCTTTTATATTATGACGGGGTATCATACTAAGAAAACTTTTATATCAATCGAATCTGGTGCAATAATAGTGCGTTTAAAAAAGACACGATCAACCTTCTTTGAATTAGAACTCATACTTCGTCTCTAATTCCCTCGTCATCAGCCGGCCGCGGTGGCCGAGCGGCTCTAGGCGCTTCAGTCCGGAACCGCGCGACTGCTACTGTCGCAGGTTCGAATCCTGTCTCGGGCATGGATGTGTGTGATGTCCTTAGGTTAGTTAGGTTTAAGTAGTTCTAAGTCCTGGAGGATTGATGACCTCAGATGTTAAGTCCCATAGTGCTCAGAGCCCTTTGAACCATTTGAACGTCACCATCAGCCTTAATCTTTTCATTTCAACACTGAACAATCGAAGAGATGTTAGTAGATGCAGAACGTTCGTAACTGTACGCTGACAGATGAGGCAACAAATCAAATACATTGAACTACTTTGAAAACCGAGGAACTGTTGAAACGGTTTTCGGGCTGGCGTGCACAGATAAAAGGAGATGATAGATGGCGAAGTGATCCCTTAAGCCGTCGAAACACGGACTGTGCACTCGAACGCCGAACGATGAGCGTGCCGATTTTCTGACAACTTAGGGTGGAAAAAAGACATCGGGGAATCTTTCTGAACTTGCAGAGCAATATCTAACACCACAGATATTCTGAACGTGCCTCGCAACGTTGACCAATGAGACGGAAGAACGCCAACTACGTCACATGCAGGCCATCTCGCTTCAGCACAAACCCGCGAGACGCCATACTGATTTTCAGTTGAAGCCCATATACAGGGTGTTACAAAAAGGTACGGCCAAACTTTCAGGAAACATTCCTCACACACAAATAAAGAAAAGATGTTATGTGGACATGTGTCCGGAAACGCTTAATTTCCATGTTAGAGCTTATTTTAGTTTCATCGGTATGTTCTTCCACCTACGCTCAATGGAGCACGTTATCATGATTTCATACGGGATACTCTACCTGTGCTGCTAGAACATGTGCCTTTACAAGTACGACACAACATGTGGTTCATGTACGATGGAGGTCCTGCACATTTCAGTCGAAGTGTTCGTACGCTTCTCAACAACAGATTCGGTGACCGATGGATTGGTATAGGCGGACCAATTCCATGGCCTCCACGCTCTCCTGACCTCAACTCTCTTGACTTTCATTTATGGGAGCATTTGAAAGCTCTTGTCTACGCAACCCCGGTACCAAATGTAGAGACTCTTCGTGCTCGTATTGTGAACGGCTGTGATACAATACGCCATTCTCCAGGGCTGCATCAGCGCATCAGGGATTCCATGCGAACGGAGGGTGGATGCATGTATCCTCGCTAACGGAGGACATTTTAATCATTTCCTGTAACAAAGTGTTTGAAGTCACGCTGGTACGTTCTGTTGCTGTGTGTTTCCATTCCATGATTAATGTGATTTGAAGAGAAGTAATAAAATGAGCTCTAACATGGAAAGTAAGCAATTCAGCACACATGTCCACATAACATATTTTCTTTCTTTGTGTGTGAGGAATGTTTCCTGAAAGTTTGGCCGTACCTTTTTGTAACACCCTGTATATACATGCCTTTTCTAAGCATCACAAAACTCAGGGTCTCTCTAAAACCCGTCAGTAATTGCATGATTTGTTGCAATAAAATTACAGTAAACGTCATATTGCTGATTAAAGGATTATTATATCTTGTGTAATAAGAAAATATTCCGTTTCAAGACGACAGCACACTGAGTATGCATAATAAATACAATGTTGTTGATACAATTTGTCACAATTAAACGTCAGTTAATAACATATCACCGATTAAAATTTTCAGTGGATGGTAAAACGCTAGGTACGGTCATCGAATTGACATGGTCGGTAAAGTGAAATACGTAGCGTTCCTGAATGGTAAGATAAATACTGATGTGGCGCGGTTCGCACCATACTAAATCAAAATATTTTTTTTTACTAAACACCTTTCTTCTTAGTTTCATAAAAGTATATTTTATAATATACGAATTATGTAAATGTATGTGCAGTATTCATGAGGAGTAAGTTTGTTCGATAGGCTTAATCTACAAGAGAACACTATTTGCGGTAAGATTTTTTGTACTTCCATGTTTTAAGTTTTTTTATTTTACGTGTAGAGATTTTGCTACTGAATGGGAACAGTAATCAAATAAGAATTTGTATCGCACTATTTATTATGGAACTTTTAGCAGCCGATGTCCGTACTGACAGGACATGGTACTTTTCTTTTTGCCTTGTAACACAACCGTATAACATATCCGCTATAAGCAATTCAACGTGATCAGCATATGGACAAAGGAGCAAATGTGCGTTTTAATACAACTATCGTAAACATTTTGAATCTATCCACTTCGTGAACATTGTGGTGTGTGACCCAGATACAGCCGATCGCGTATGTTGTGGTGCGCGTACCGCGGGCACAAGTCGCTTCTTTCCTGAGCGTCCAGAGTCACGTTTAACTAGGCGCGCTCGATGTCGACGTTCGGCAGCACGGTCCGTGTGCCTACGGTTTCATCGACGGTCAGTCATTGTACTCATACCGTAGAAAAAAAAATCGATACAGAATGTCAGTCTACATGTTTGTTGTTCGGCAACAACAGAGTCGGGTCCATTCTGACAATTTTTGTCACGGTGTGCGGGAAAAATTCGTGGTTGAGAATAGTCGTGATCTAATACGCCACAAGAAACAGTATTTTTTTTTAATGCAGGGAGTTTCGTTTGTCTTAGACAGACCTGTTGCAATATTTGTATAAAATCTAGAATTCTAGGCCGCCTTATTGTCGCGTACAGTCAGTGAAAATACTCCAGCATCCGACGAGAGACATCATCGTCGTAGATTAAGACGGGGTTGCAAGCATGAACATACAGAGTGCAATAGAAAAGTCCTCCGTTAAACGTAGAGGGGAGAGGAGTTATGTGGAAACAGTGCACTGAAGGCCTCGACGAGAGGTAGGACTTTTCTGATGACGTCATTGAAGAATAAACGTGAGTCGATAAGGTAGACATACGGGTTCCAGTATTAGAGAGAGAGCTTAATAAAGCTGTGGATTACATGCAGTCAAATAAGGCGAAATGCAAATTTTACACCCCCTCAGACGTTCTGAAATGTTCAGATGGCTCTGAGCGCTATGGAATTTAATGTCTGAGGTCATCAGTCCCCTAAAACTTAGAACTACTTAAACCTAACTAACCGAATGACATCACACACATCCATGCCCGAGGCAGGATTCGAACCTGCGACCGTAGCGATCGCGCGGTTCCAACCTGTAGGTCCTAGAAACGCTCGACCACTGCGGCCGGCATTCTGAAATGATTGGGGGAAGTGGCAGACAAACAGCTATTCAAGTTGGTGTGTAGTGTTCCATGAGGCTGGAGACAAATTGCAGATATGTGCGAAAACTAACTTGTGATCAGCTTACCATTTCATGCATCCAAGTCTATGACTACAATAACATACAGAAGAATGGAAAGTAAAATCGAGGAGCTTCTCTATGACGATACGTTTGGCTTTCGGAAACATAAATGTAACAAGGAGGCTGTTCTCTCTCTGCGTTTGATAATGGAAGGAAGACAGCTTCATAGGATATGTCGACCTAGAAAAGGTTTCTACCATGTGAAGCTGGGGCAAAGGCCGATAACACATATTATGTAGGAGAACAAAAGAGAACAATAAGAATGAAGTACTAAGAAAGTACTATGAAAGAAGTGTTCGAATTAAAAAGGATGTAAGTCGGGCTAGCAGTCTTTCACCCCTACTGTTCACTTTAAACAGTAAAGAAATAATAATGGAAATAAAGATATCCTGCTGACGCTGCAATCCACGGTGGAACGGAAGAAGAATTACAGGACACGTAATGAGGATCTAATGAATAGAAAATATGGTTTGTGAGTAAACCGAAGAAAGACGAAAATGATGAGAAGTAGCAGAAACGAGAATTAGCATGAAAACTGCTGATCACGAAATAGACGAAATTAAGGTATCGTAAATAACATACTGGACAAAGCAAGGAATACATAAAAAGCAGATTTGTACAAGATAGCATTTCTGGCGAAAATCAATTCGCATAGGCCTTAAACTGAGTACGAAATTTCTGAAATTGTTCGTTAGGAGCACGGCAGTGCATGGTAGTGAAACTTGGACTCAAAAATGGCTCTGAGCACTATGGGACTTAACTTCTGAGGTCATCAGTCCCCTATAACTTAGATCTACTTAAACCAAACTAACCTAAAGACATCACACACATCCATGCCCGAGGCAGGATTCGAACCTGCGACCATAGCGGTCGCGCGATTCCAGACTGAAGCGCTTAGAACCGCTCGGCCACACCGGCCGGCGAAACGTGGACTGTGAAGAAACCTAAACAGAAGAGAAGTGAAGCAATTTTGATGTGGTGCTGCACAAGGGTGTTGAAAATTATTTGAACTTATAAGGTAAAGAGAAAGGAGGTTCTCCGCATAAGCGACAAAGAAAGGAACATCGGGAAAATACTGAGAAGAAGTGATAGTCCGATAAGGCATGTGTTATCACTTCAGGGAATAACTTGTATCTTACTAAAGAAACCTTTTGCGTGGTTGTGGTGATATTTCCATAGAAACTGTCATCTCCTAACTCATATTCCTTAGTACGTAACCGAGAAGTTAAATGCCGTTTTTCATAATTTTGGTTTTAACATTTTTTAATATCAGGAAATACCTCTCCCAAAAACCAGTGGAATGTCAGTTTTCATAGATTTAGCTTTAAAATTGTTTAATATCACGAAATATCTCCCCGTGGTTCATGGTGTGGGTTCCTGTAGCCATGTCCTAGTTCATGAACCACGGGCAACGTATGAGTGGTCAAGTAAGTGGTCCCGACAGTCGGAACACCAGTTACTCTGGAATAAGGCTGGGCATCTCGGACATATTCTGAGTCGTGGTCACCTTTGTGCTCATACGACAAAGACTACCAAATCCACCGGTTAGTCCCTCAGCCGTTAGGGGTAAAACCCAATGGGACTCGGGGCAAGTAAGGCTAGCAATCTGCTTCCCTGGTACTTTAAATATGATGCTGGCAACAATCAGAGCAAAGTTCCTCGGACCTTTGGAGGTGACGAAGTCCCACCTCTAACTGACAAACCAGGAACTCGTAAGATACGACTTGGCAAACAAATGGTAATGAGATGGGGAGCTATTAATATCAATGGGGGCTACTCTGGGAAGAAGGTAGAGCTGGCAGAGGCTGCAAGTAAGATGGGGCTGGATGTTTTAGCTGTTAGTGACATTCGGGTAAGAGGTGAGAAAGAAGAGGAAGTGGGAGAATACGAGGTCTACCTGTCAGGAGTCAAAGCAGGAATAGCACAATGGGGTGTAGGGCTTTACATCAGGAAAGAAATGGAACCCAGCGTAGTTGCAATAAGGTATGTAAACGAACGACTGATGTGGATAGATTTGACAGTGTCTAGCAAGAAAATTAGGGTTGTGTCAGTATATTCGCATTGTGAAGGGACAGATCAAGATAAGATGGATAGTTTTTATGAGGCACTCAGTGATGTAGTTGTTAGAGTAAAGGACAAGGACAGTGTTCTGCTCATGGGTGATTTTAACGCCAGGATTGGAAATCGAACAGAAGGGTATGAAAAGATTATGGGTAAATTTGGATAGGATATGGAGGGCAGCAGGAACGGGAAACAACTCTTGGATTTCTGTGCCAGTATGGGCTTAGTAATCTCAAACTCCTTTTTTAAACATCAGAACATTCACTGGTATACTTGGGAAGGCAGGGGAACCAGATCTGTCATTGACTATGTAATAACAGATCAGGAATTCAAGAAGGCTGTGAGGGACACACGTGTACTCAGGGGATTCTTTGATGACACTGATCATTATTTAATCGCAGTGAAAATGGGATTGTGAGGCCGAAAGTGCAGGAGGTCAGGTCCATACGTAGGAGGATAAGAGTGGAGAACTTCGGGAGAAGGAAATCAGGCACAAGTACATAGCAGCGATCTAAGAAAGGTACCAGTTAGTTGAATGGAGTCAATTACAGTCATTGGAAAAATTAATGGGCAAGGTACAGGGACACAGTACTAGAAGTGGCTTAAGAATGTGTTGGAACAGTAGTGTGTAAAAGTAGGATGAAGCAACCAGCTTGGTGGAAAGACACAGTCAAGGCAGCCTGTAAAAGGAAAAAGAAGGCGTATCCAAAATGGGTACATACTAGAACTCAGGTAGACAGAGAAAGTTATGTTGAAGAAAGAAACAAAACCAAACAGATAATTGCAGCATCCAAGAAGAAATCTTGGGAATAATTTGGAAATAAGTTGGAGACTATAGGTCAAGCTGCTGGAAAACCATTCTGGAGTGTAATTAGCAGTCTTCGAAAGGGAGGTAAGAAGGAAATGACAAGTATTTTGGACAGGTCAGGAAAACTGCTGGTGAATCCTGTGGATGCCTTGGGCAGATGGAGGGAATATTTTGAAGAGTTGCTCAATGTAGGTGAAAATACGAACAGTAATGTTTCAGATTTCGAGGTACAATGGGATAGGAATGATGATGGAAATAGGATCACATTTGAGGAAGTTGAGAAAATCGTCAATAGATTGCAGTGGAATAAAGCAGCTGGGGTGGGTGAAATTAAGTCGGAACTCATCAAATACAGTGGAATGTCAGGTCTTAAATGGCTACGCAGGATAATTGAAATGGCCTGGGAGTCGGGACAGGTTCCATCAGACTGGACAAAAGCTGTAATCACACCAATCTTTAAACATGGAAACAGAAAAGATTTTAACAACTACAGAGGTATCTCCTTAATCAGCGTTGTGGGTACAATCTTCTCAGGTATTGTTGAAAGGAAAATGCGAGTATTAGTTGAGGACCAATTGGATGAAAATCAGTGTGGGTTTAGGCCTCTTAGAGGTTGTCGGGACCAGATCTTTGGCTTACGGCAAATAATGGAGAAGTGTTATAAGTGGAACAGGGAATTGTATCTGTGCTTTATAGATCTAGAAAAGGCATATGACCGGGTTCCTAGGAGGAAGTTACTGTCTGTTCTACGAGATTATGGAATAGGAGGCAAACTTTTGCAAGCAATTAAAGGTCTTTACATAGACAGTCAGGCAGCAGTTAGAGTAGACGGTAAATTGAGTCCATGGTTCAGAGTAGTTTCAGGGGTAAGACAAGGCTGCAACCTGTCTCCACTGTTGTTCATATTATTTATGGGTCATATGTTGAAAACAATAGACTGGCTGGATGAGATTAAGATATGTGAACACAAAATAAGCAGTCTTGCATATGCGGATGACTTAGTTGTGATGGCAGGTTCGACTGAAAGTTTGCAAAGTAATATTTCAGAGCTAGATCAGAAATGTAAGGACTATGGTATGAAGATTAGCTTCTCCAAAACGAAAGTAATGTCGGTGGGAAAGAAATATAAACGGATTGAGTGCCAAATAGAAGGATCAAAGTTAGAACAGGTGGACGGTTTCAAGTACTTAGGATGCATATTCTCAAAGGATGGCAACATAGTGAAAGAACTGGAAGCGAGGTGTAGCAAAGCTAATGCAGTGAGCGCTCAGCTACGATCTACTCTCTTCTGCAAGAAGGAAGTCAGTACCAAGACTAAGTTATCTGTGCACCGTTCAATCCTTCGACCAACTTTGTTGTATGGGAGCGAAAGCTGGGTGGATTCAGGTTACCTTAGCAACAAGGTTGAGGTTACGGATATGAAAGTAGCTAGGATGATTGCAGGTACTAGTAGATGGGAACAATGGCAGGAGGGTGTCCACAATGAGGAAATCAAAGAAAAACTGGGAATGAACTCTATAGATGTAGCAGTCAGAGCGAACAGGCTTAGCTGGTGGGGTCATGTTGCACGCATGGGAGAAGCATGGTTACCCAAGAGACTCATGGGTTCAGCAGTAGAGGGTAGGAGGAGTCGGAGCAGACCAAGGAGAAGGTACCTGGGTTCGGTTAAGAATGATTTTGAAGTAATAGGTTTAACATCAGAAGAGGCACCAGTGTTAGCACTGAATAGGGGATCATGGAGGAATTTTATAAGGGGGGCTATGCTCCCTATGCTCCAAACTGAACGCTGAAAGGCATAATCAAAGGATGATGATGATGATGATGAAATATCTCCCCCAAAACCAGTGGAACACGTATTTCTTGACGGCCGGGGTGACTGAGCGATTCGAAGCGCTACAGTCTGGAACCGCGCAACTGCCACGGAAGCAGGTTCGAATCCTGCCTCGGGCATGGATGTGTGTGATGTTCTTAGGTTAGTTGGGATTAAGTAGTTCTAGGTGACTGATGACCTCAGAAGTTAAACCGCGTGGGATTAGCTGAGCGGTCTGGGCGCTGCAGTCATGGACTATGCGGCTGATCCCGGTGGAGGTTCGAGTCTTCCCTCGGGCATGGGTGTGTGTGTTTGTCCTTTAGGTTAAGTAGTGTGTAAGCTTAGGGACTGATGACCTTAGAATTTCCAAATTCGCTGAAATACGTGTTTCCTTATTTCCAACCAAGAAGTCAAATACCAATTTCCATAGATGAGGCTTTAAAACTGCTTTAGTATCTGTGTAATAACCATTCGTTTTTAAAAAAAACTTTCATCCACTATATTACTCCATTAGTAGATGAATTTCCAAAAACGTTGAAACATACGTATCTTTATTCCTGACTGAAAAACGAATTAACCGTTTTCGTTGTTCTTTCTTCAAAACTGCCTTAACAGTGACATATTTTCAAAATGCGTTCCATCTCCTATTTCACTTACTCAGGGGTGGATTTTCGAACAACTCTGCTTAAACGATGCCTATGGTCTAACATCCATACCCTCTCAAGTCTCTCTCCTTAGCGGTTATGTCTGGGCGATGATGAGTCAGTGAATTGGTCTGGCCCTATTTTAGCACCTTAGGGGTTCAATTTACAAAAACCATCAAACAGGTATTTTTTTTCATTTCCAAACAAGAAGTCAAATACCAATTTTCAATGATTTAGCAGTAAAATGCTTTCACAGTGAAATACATTCATAAAACGCTTCACCCCTGTTTCATCCCCTTAGGCGCTGAATTTCCAGAAATAATGAAACATGTGTTTCTTTTTTTTCTTTTTTTTTTTTAACCGAGACCTCAAATCCAAATTTTCGTAGATTAAAAGCCTTCAAAAATGCTTTCATAATGAAATATTTCTGAAAGACATTTCGTTTCCTATTTCATCCTCTTAGGTACTGAATTTCCAAAAACACTGGACCACGTATCGTTTTACTTGTAACCAAGAAGTCAAACACCAGTTTTCATAGATGTAACTTTAAAACCAATTGAGTAGTTCTGTAACAACTACACTCCTAAAAATGGAAAAAAGAACACATTGACACCGGTGTGTCAGACCCACCATACTTGCTCCGGACACTGCGAGAGGGCTGTACAAGCAATGATCACACGCACGGCACAGCGGACACACCAGGAACCGCGGTGTTGGCCGTCGAATGGCGCTAGCTGCGCAGCATTTGTGCACCGCCGCCGTCAGTGTCAGCCAGTTTGCCGTGGCATACGGAGCTCCATCGCAGTCTTTAACACTGGTAGCATGCCGCGACAGCGTGGACGTGAACCGTATGTGCAGTTGACGGACTTTGAGCGAGGGCGTATAGTGGGCATGCGGGAGGCCGGGTGGACGTACCGCCGAATTGCTCAACACGTGGGGCGTGAGGTCTCCACAGTACATCGATGTTGTCGCCAGTGGTCGGCGGAAGGTGCACGTGCACGTCGACCTGGGACCGGACCGCAGCGACGCACGCATGCACGCCAAGACCGTAGGATCCTATGTAGTGCCGTAGGGGACCGCACCGCCACTTCCCAGCAAATTAGGGACACTGTTGCTCCTGGGGTATCGGCGAGGACCATTCGCAACCGTCTCCATGAAGCTGGGCTACGGTCCCGCACACCGTTAGGCCGTCTTCCGCTCACGCCCCAACATCGTGCAGCCCGCCTCCAGTGGTGTCGCGACAGGCGTGAATGGAGGGACGAATGGAGACGTGTCGTCTTCAGCGATGAGAGTCGCTTCTGCCTTGGTGCCAATGATGGTCGTATGCGTGTTTGGCGCCGTGCAGGTGAGCGCCACAATCAGGACTGCATACGACCGAGGCACACAGGGCCAACACCCTGCATCATGGTGTGGGGAGCGATCTCCTACACTGGCCGTACACCACTGGTGATCGTCGAGGGGACACTGAATAGTGCACGGTACATCCAAACCGTCATCGAATCCATCGTTCTACCATTCCTAGACCGGCAAGGGAACTTGCTGTTCCAACAGGACAATGCACGTCCGCATGTATCCCGTGCCACCCAACGTGCTCTAGAAGGTGTAAGTCAACTACCCTGGCCAGCAAGATCTCCGGATCTGTCCCCCATTGAGCATGTTTGGGACTGGATGAAGCGTCGTCTCACGCGGTCTGCACGTCCAGCACGAACGCTGGTCCAAGTGAGGCGCCAGGTGGAAATGGCATGGCAAGCCGTTCCACAGGACTACATCCAGCATCTCTACGATCGTCTCCATGGGAGAATAGCAGCCTGCATTGCTGCGAAAGGTGGATATACACTGTACTAGTGCCGACATTGTGCATGCTCTGTTGCCTGTGTCTATGTGCCTGTGGTTCTGTCAGTGTGATCATGTGATGTATCTGACCCCAGGAATGTGTCAATAAAGTTTCCCCTTCCTGGGACAATGAATTCACGGTGTTCTTCTTTCAATTTCCAGGAGTGTATTTATTTTCAAATGAGCTTTTACCGATTAATGCACTCCCATAGGGGTTAAATTTCCAAAAATGCTGAAATACGAGTTTCTTCATTTCTGGACGAGAAATCTAATACCGATTTTCGTATGTCTAGCTTAATAGGGACATGCTTTCAAAAAACCTTTCATCCTCCTTGCGCCTGGAATTTCGAAATTCCTTGTTGATGGAAGCCTTCAGAATAAGATCAAAACCCGCTCCAGATTTCAAATTTCTATCCTGAGCGATTTCCAGTCAGTATAAATTTCAAAACTGAATAAATCACGGAATAATGTAGATAGAGAGGTACAAATTGACACACTTGCTTGGAGTGACATGGGGTTTTATTAGAACCAAAGAAAAATACAGAAGTACAAAAAATGTCCGACAGATGGCGCTTCATCTGATCAGAATAGCAATAATTAGCACAACAAATTAAGACAAAGCAAAGATGATGTTCTTTACACGAAATGCTCAATATGTCTACCATAATTTCTCAACAATAGCTGTGATCGAGGAATAATGTTGTGAAAAGCACTGTAAAGCATGTCCGGAGTTATGGTGAGGCATTGGCGTCGGATGTTGTCTTTCAGCATCCCTAGAGATGTCGGTCGATCACGATACACTTCAGGTAACCCCAAAGCTAATAATCGCACAGACTGACGTCTAGGGACCTGGGAGGCAAAGCATGACGAAAGTGGCGGCTGAGCACACGATCATCACCAAACGACGAACGCAAGAGATCTTTCACGCGTCTAGCTGTCAACCATCCATTACCATGAGAGAAGGTATCGTTAATTTCCAAACTAAAATTAAGAGTACATCCAAGAAACACACATGGTCCATCAACGAGCGCGTTAGCTGCAAGACTCTTCACTGGAATGTGATTTTTCTTGTTGCCTGTTGTTGTTGTTAGTTCGATGTTTTCTATATTTTTGTAAATTGTTGTGCGACCATTCTGTCATGGTAATGGATGGTTGATAGTTGCCATAGTAAGAGGTGGTAGCGGAGTTCCAAGTGTACCTGGACTAGAAACTTTTAATGATAGAGATGTAATTTCGTTTCGCACTGATCATATGTTTGAAATTGCTAATAAAGACTTTGGTAAATCTGCGTATGACTCTACCTCTCCACTTGTATTGTATACACGTAGCAAAAGAAAACTTAATCCTAATAAATCTGTATTTATTTGGATAAAAGGTAAATGTATATGTGAATATGTAAAATTTGTTGGTGATTGTACTGTATATTTCCATAAATAAAGATCTGTAGCGTCAGCCACTAACCGATCAAGGGTACATCTAGAACCGGAGGCTCAAGGATGCAACAGTTTTGTTATGTAAACACTCTTATCGCTTGGCGTTGGCGGCGCTAATAAAACCCCATGTCATTCTAATCATATGTGTCAATTTTTACCTCTCTATCTACATTATTCCATGGTTTATTAAGTTTTTAAATTTATACTGACTTTTTGATCACCCAGTATATAGACGTACATGATGCCCAACTACTGCACGACAGGACGCACGGCGAAAAGCGCAGTGGACTACTCCCCTGAGCTGCCTGCGGCTACCGCGCAGCTCAGTCCATCAGAATGGGTGTCCCAGCAGCCGGAGGTGTCAGTACTGCGCCTGCGCAGATGTGGCTGTGAGTGTGCTCGCGTGAAATGGTGGGGGGGGGGGGGGGGGGGGGGAGTGTGGAGGAGAAAGAGGAGCCGGCCGAGCCTCGGCTCCGGTTGGGGTGAGGATTGGAGTGTGGATGGGGTAGGGGAGGGGGGAGGGGGGGGGGAGGCAGTGGCAGGCAGGCTGCCTCCCCAGAGGTCAGTAATGACTTCCGGCCGCGCCTCCCGCGGGAATTCCCCGGAGATTGCATGCCCCAGCCCTGCCAGTGGCGCGCTCTCTCCCAGAGGTCCCGGACAGATGGGGTTAGGCGGCTGTCTCGCCAGGTGAATGTAGAGCGATAATGCCTGTCCACACTCGCATCCAGTCTTCTCCAACAGTTTCACATTACGTTTCTGGGCTGACCTTGCTAGGAGGCGGATTATGTATTGCTTTACGAATATTTCATTTTATAGCTACACTGTAACCCGGCGTTGTAGTAAAGGTCGCCAACACACGCTTGTTCGGTGTTGCTCGACTCAGAGGTAAAGACGGTTCGATTCCCGGTGGTGGAAAATTTTTGCTGTCAGTAACCTACTTCATGGTGAGGTGTGGAGGTGATGGGAAGTCCCTGATCACCAGCCTTTGCACCAACGTCCTGTATTAAAATTCAGACCTACCTGCACTGTTTCAGAAGTCATGGCACGTGACATTGTAGACAGTGAACCGTACGTCGGATGGGACGTTAAGGTCGGCGACCCTTTGATGCTATTCGAGACGAACAGCACCAAGTCTTCACCCTCTTGTTTTGCTCCATCCACAAGCAGACCGATCGCCAGCTTGCTGTAGCCTTAAGGCTACGGACCACAACGCCTGTCGCTTCTGCTACCCAGGCAAAATTGCCGCCTCGTATCTTTGCCAGGATCCCAGCTGTTGCCGTCCGGAAGATCCACTTTCTCAGCTCATCGCCACTACCGACGATTGTGTAATTCGTCATAGTGAGTACATTATATGCATCGTAACAGAATGATATCTCAGTTTTATTCATATGGACCTCATAACTGTAATTGGTTCAGGTTCAGTAAACAAACAGTGTTACACCAAGTGTGCATATCAATCAGTGGCAGGATACCTCAAGCAATAACGCAAATCCAACGGTAGACTGTTCAAGCAGTCATCAGCAAGACAAAAATACAAACATAACACATATAGGGCGGTCCATTGATAGTGACCAGGCCAAATATCTCACGAAATAAGCATCAAACGAAAAAACTACAAAGAACGAAACTTGTCTAGCTTGAAGGGCGAAACCAGATGGCGCTATGGTAGGCCTGCTAGACGGCGCTGCCATAGGTCAAACGGATATGAAATGGGGGTTCCTGTTTTTGAAAAACGCATTTGATATCCGTTTGACCTATGGCAGCGCCATCTAGCGGGCCAACCATAGCGCCTTCTGGTTTCCCCCTTCAAGCTAGACAAGTTTCGTTCTTTGTAGTTTTTTCGTTTGACGCTTATTTCGCGAGATGTTTGGCCCGGTCACTATCAATGGACCACCCTTGTTCGGCCCGGTCACTATCAATGGACCACCCTATATATATATATATATATATATATATATATATATATATATATATATATATATATATATATATATATGACCTGCCAGGTTAGCCGAGAGCACTAATGCGCTGCTTCCTAGACTCCGGTAGGTGCGCTGGCCCAACGTCGAATCCGCCCAGCGGATTAACGACGTGGGTCAGTCAGCTGGCGAGCCTGGATGTGATTTTTAGGCGTCTTTCCACATCCTGCTAGGTGAATACCAGGCTGGTCCCTACATCCCACCTCAGTTACCCGACTCGCAGACGTTTGAAACACCTCCACACTCTTTCATGGTTCACACTAGACACTGACGGCTGGGGTAGGCTGATTCCGTCCAGGGGGTATAGGGTGGTGGCAGGAAGGGCATCCAGCCACCCCTTTAAATTAACCATGCCAAATCCAATTATAACAATGCCGACCCTATGAAAATTGTGAGATAAAGGAACAAGCAAAAGAAGAATATGTATATGTATATATATATATATATATATATATATATATATATATATATGTGTGTGTGTGTGTGTGTGTGTGTGTGTGTGTGTGTTGTATAGTTCTGTGCTTGCTACCTACCTCTGTCCATCTTACACCTGCTTCCAACACCTCACCCTTCTTCCCCCTTCACACCCCTCTGCCCATTACCTCCTATGCTCATATCCTTACCTTCTCTCTCTGTCTGCCCCATACTCCATTCCTCCTTCTTCCTCTCACTGCTCATCTCTTCCTCTCCCTCTCTCTCTGTCTACTACTTTTATTCGTAAGTAGTTTTCCCTTTCCTTGTTTTGCAGGAGTTGTCAGCGAGAAAGAAATTCGTAATTGTTTGGAGCTATGTGTAAAGTCTGTTATCTGATTCTCAAATACTGGATGAATAAAATCTAGGCATTAACGCTTGGCGGGCTACGCACCTTTTTCACCCCCAACGCCACCCCGTTCATAGGTAGGTAGGTGGTTCTTACATCTCTCAGCGATTCTCGCCTGACGGTAAGGTACATGCTTACCGAGTTTGGCTGAAGTCGGTCCAGTGGTTTAGAAGAACACACACACACACACACACACACACACACACACAGTATACCCATTCTTATGTGTGGATACCGTTTGTTATCGCGATCATCCCTGTTTCTGTAAAAATACCTTCACATCAGTGAAGAAACTTGTAATCTCCCTTATCAAAACGTAGAACGCACAAAACAGAATAATGTAAGAAACTGCAGAAGCTAAAGTAATGTGACATGGCTGCCGTCAGTGCAGGAATAGCGCAGCATAGCGGCATTGTGCCTCTCTCCCCCACTGCGTTCAGTGAACTCATACACAAGGTGCATATCGGCCAAATCCTCTTCATCAGACCTGTTCATAGTACTACTGTGCCTCCTCGTTAACGCACACCGTTGTCGGACAACGAAATCCTAGGAAGAATCGTACAGTACCGAATGCAAACTTGAGCTCAACGAGGTGAGGAGGTACCGCATGGGAATGGAAACAATAGTCACACTGTGCATTGTTGTGCACTATTGTGATTGCAGCACAGATACAAATCTGATTGGGACAAGAAAACAAAGGAAATGCAGTAACTCTGTAACGAGCCGTGGGTCCCTTATACACTCAGGCTCAGAAAAAGAAACAGAGCGCCTTGCACGACTAGAGACAGCACTTCATACTCACAGGACATGTACACTAGTATGTTCTGCAGAAATGAGTAGCATTTCAGTCACCTCGGTTCAGCATATGTCCTGTTGCCTAGTGGGCACAGGGTCCACCATGCGTCATGGCATCGACGCGTATAAGGCGCAAATGGCATCCTGTGGTATAGCCATCCATGCTGCATTCATCTGGTTCCAAAGTTCATCTGAGGTGGCTCGCATTGGGTCACAGAGCTGCACCCAGCATTTCACCATACCCCACTCATTTTCAGTGGTGACAAGTCTGCTGATCTGGCGGGCCAGGGCAGAAGTCTGACGTTCTGTGACACCAAGAAGGCATGCCTTGATGCAGAAACATGTGGTCGAGTATTGTCTTGTTGAAAAATGGCGTTTGGGGTGTTGCGCAGAAAGGGTATGTCACTGACGTAGGTCAGACTGGTTGGAGTGCCCTGTACAAGCGCAGACTGTGACTTGTGATTGTACCCAGTAGCAACCCACAACATAAGGCCTTGAGCTGGCGCTGTATGTCTTATGGGAACGATGTCACTGTGATGCCACTCACCCTGACGGGCGGCAAACCAAAATGCGGCCATCAATTTCAAATAAACAGAACCTGAATTTTTCCGAAAACAGTACTTGATGCCATTCCTGTGGCCAGTGACGTCGTTCCATACACCATTGCCGTCTAGCATGTTTCTGCACATTCGTCAAAGGTAGGCGGAGAAGTGGACGACCCGCACGTAACCCATGCCGCAATAAGGATGTGTTACACTGTTGCACTGTTGCGCCAGAGCCGAGAAAGACGGAGCTCAGTCCGGTAATGCCATTCGGATGAGGTGTCGATCTTTTCGGGGGAAGTTCTGGGTTGTGCGATCTTACTCATCCCGTCGTGTTCTACGGCCTTCCGTGAACCATTCGGCACACACCCGTTGCACTGCCGAAAC
Organism: Schistocerca serialis cubense; assembly: GCF_023864345.2. Classification (NCBI taxonomy): domain Eukaryota; kingdom Metazoa; phylum Arthropoda; class Insecta; order Orthoptera; family Acrididae; genus Schistocerca; species Schistocerca serialis. Next base: position 150,071,328 of record NC_064645.1, read on the forward strand.
ACTTCGTCCCACGCAAGCAGAAATTTCCTGGATGGATGCATCACATTCTCTGATGCCAAAAATGCGCCTCCTCTCAAACTCACTGATTTGACGGTACGGTTGTGAGCTTATTTGTCCGTCGCTGACACAGAAGACCGCCAACTTTCTTTCCTTCCCATCTGGGCAAGGTGTGCAGTGACTAGAGTACATGTGAAGCTTACTGGGACAGGGTAAATGCTAGCTACACTGCGGTCGAAAATTAGATTGAAATACTGTCATTTTAATTTGATATCCCCTTACAACTGACAGAATTTACAAGAAAAATGTGAATTTCCTTGTCCACCCACACACTCCTGAGAATGGCATATTAACAATTTGAAATTACGCGCCTCTGTTACCGGCAGCTGTGTCGATAAATACTCAGCACCTCGCAAGGATGACTACCAGAATAAGAATATTAGGTAAGTGGTTGGAAGTGGTCAAGCATTGGTGAAAATCTCGCTTCTGAGCACACAAAGATCTCTAACGGCAGAACTCTGCACGGAACATGCGTTGGTCCAGTGCTGCCATACAGATCGTAAATGTCCCTTCGAAGACGATGACCAAGTCGCCAAGTCCGTACCACTCGATGGCTGAAGGCGAAGTCCACCACTCCACAATTCTCCCGTCTCGCACGCGTACGAAAAGGCGGCGGAAGAATACTCAGTTTCGGCCAATGTCGAATGCTCTATCATCGCCGAAATCCCTCCAACGGCATTTCTGAGATCTACTCAATCATCGAGTAGGTCATAATGCCCATAGGCAAACGAAATTCCCGTCTTCGCCACGTGTTGCCCAGCGCAGGTGGCTCCGGATACCGGGCTATCCCCAAAAGCTCCGTATTGTCCCGCGTTTCCGGTGACCGCTACCTGCCGCCCACGGCGGCCCGGCGAGCTACGGCCAGCTGCAGACTTTATATTCCACAATTCTCAACTTTCGACACTTTTCACCAACGCTTTAAGTTAGTGATTTAATCATGCAGAAATGCAAGGAATACTGCTCGAGAGTGCCTCATATTTACCATTACTCAATAGAGTCATGATCTGATGCCCTTGCCAGTCCCTTTATTATTAGTACTAATGTTGATAAGCTAACGTGTAAGTGCCCCTGTCCTGGCACCTTACACGGTTCGCGCATACGTTTCCGAGGCGTCCTACACGTCTGCTCAAGTCACACTATCAATTGCCTTCGGTTTATAGCGACAACGAGAGCCGTAGGCATGTTTTACCGGTACGTAGTGTTGCGCCGCGATGTCGATGTTCACCTTGAGCCCACGCAACGACATGGTTCAAATGTTAATCACTTCTGCAGAACATACGAACCTGCCTTGCTAATATGAACGTCCTATCTCTAGTCGTTGAAAGTGTTCTGTTTTGTATGATCATAAGTGTACTAAAATACTCAGAAACTGTCCCTGAACAACGTTCGAAAGATCGACGGTGGATATTTGCAGCTGTACACGTCATCTAGAAAATAAAACTCAAGGACAGCAGCAATAGTCCATAAAGCAATCGAACGTTTAAATGGACAAGAAAAAGATACATTGAACAATAACACGAATCAGCGAAAAAAATGGTAAGGATACTATAAAAAATTGTGATAAGAGCATAATTTTGTGGAACAAGCAGAAATATATGAAGATGGGAAGGAGGAGGAGGAGATTAGTGTTTAACGTCCCGTCGACAACGAGGTCATTAGAGACGGAGCACAAGCTCGGGTGAGGGAAGGATGGGGAAGGAAATCGGCCGTGCCCTTTCAAAGGAACCATCGCGGCATTTGCCTGAAACGATTTAGGGAAATCACGGAAAACCTAAATCAGGATGGCCGGAGACGGGATTGAACCGTCGTCCTCCCGAATGCGAGTCCAGTGTGCTAACCACTGCGCCACCTCGCTCGGTCGAAGATGGGAAGGGTTACCTGTGCTAATACTAGGAGAATCAGAAGAAGTTTTAAAAATAATGAAAAGTGGAAAGATAGCTAGTATAGACAGCATAACAGCCAGTTATTAAAATACGGTGGAATTGTCCTCAACTACGATTTTCATATTTACTAAATTTATGCTGGGAGAAAATGAGAATACCGGAAACCTGGTCAGTAGCCGTTGTGTGCTCAGTTCTTTTTATGAAAGGAGATCGAAAAGGATGCAGAAATGATAGGGGTTCAGGCTCTGAGCACTATGGGACCTGACTTCTGAGGTCATCAGTCCCCTAGAACTTTTTTTTTTTTTTTGGTCATCAGTCTACTGACTGGTTTGATGTGGCCCACCACGAATTCCTTTCCTGTGCTAACCTCTTCATCTCAGAGTAGCACTTGCAACCTACGTCCTCAATTATTTGCTTGACGTATTCCAATCTCTGTCTTCATCTACAGTTTTTGCCCTCTACAGCTCCCTTTAGTACCATGGAAGTCATTCCCTCATGTCTTAGCAGATGTCCTATCATCCTGTCCCTTCTTCTTACCAGTGTTTTCCACATATTCCTTTCCTCTCCGATTCTGTGTAGAACCTCCTCATTCCTTACCTTATCGGTTCACCTAATTTTCAACATTCGTCTGTATCACCACATCTCAAATGCTTCGATTCTCTTTTGTTCCGGTTTTCCCACAGTCCATGTTTCACTACCATACAATGCTGTACTCCAGACGTACATCCTCAGAAATTTCTTCCTCAAATTAAGGCCGGTATTTGATATTAGTAGACTTCTCTAGGCCAGAAATGCCTTTTTTGCCATAGCGAGTCTGCTTTTGATGTCCTCCTTGCTCCGTCCGTCATTGGTTATTTTACTGCCTAGGTAGCAGAATTCCTTAACTTCATTGACTTCGTGACCATCAATCCTGATGTTAAGTTTCTCGCTGTTCTCATTTCTGCTACTTCTCATTACCTTCGTCTTTCTCCAATTTACTCTCAAGCCATACTGTGTACTCATTAGACTGTTCATTCCGTTCAGCAGATCATTTAATTCTTCTTCACTTTCACTCAGGATAGCAATGTCATCAGCGAATCGTATCATTGATATCCTTTCACCTTGTATTTTAATTCCACTCCTGAAACTTTCTTTTACTTCCATCATTGCTTCCTCGATGTACAGATTGAAGAGTAGGGGGCGAAAGGCTACAGCCTTGTCTTACACCCTTCTTAATACGAGCACTTCGTTCTTGATCGTCCACTCTTATTATTCCCTCTTGGTTGTTGTACATATTGTATATGACCCGTCTCTCCCTATAGCTTACCCCTACTTTTTTCAGAATCTCGAACAGCTTGCATCATTTTATATTGTCGAACGCTTTTTCCAGGTCGACAAATCCTATGAAAGTGTCTTGATTTTTCTTTAGCCTTGCTTCCATTATTAGCCGTAACGCCAGAATTGCCTCTCTCGTCCCTTTACTTTTCCTAAAGCGAAACTGATCGTCACCTAGCGCATTCTCAATTTTCTTTTCCATTCTTCTGTATATTATTCTTGTAAGCAGCTTCGATGCATGAGCTGTTAAGCTGATTGTGCGATAAATCTCGCACTTGTCAGCTCTTGCCGTCTTCGTAATTGTGTGGATGATGCTTTTCCGAAAGTCAGATGGTATATCGCCAGACTCATATATTCTACACACCAACGTAAATAGTCGTTTTATTGCCACTTCCCCCAATGATTTTAGAAATTCTGATGGAATGTTATCTATCCCTTCTGTCTTATTTGACCGTAAGTCCTCCAAAGCTCTATTAAATTCCGATTCTAATACTGAATCCCCTATCTCTTTGAAATCGACTCCTGTTTCTTCTTCTATCATATCAGACAAATCTTCACCCTCATTGAGGATTTCAATGTATTCTTTCCACCTATCTGCTCTCTCCTCTGCGTTTAACAGTGGAATTCCCGTTGACTCTTAATATTACCACCTTTGCTTTTAATGTCACCAAAGGTTGTTTTGACTTTCCTGTATGCTGTCCTTCCGACAATCATATCTTTTTCGACGTCTTCACATTTTTCCTGCAGCCATTCCTTCTTAGCTTCTCTGCACTTGCTGTTTATTTCATTCCTCAGCGACTTGTATTTCTGTATTCATGATTTTCCCGGAACATGTTTGTACTTCCTCCTTTCATCAATCAACTGTAGTATTTCTTCTGTTACCCATGGTTCTTCGCAGCTACCTTCTTTGTACCTATTTTTTCCTTCCCAACTTCTGTGATGGCCCTTTTTAGAGATGTCTATTCCTCTTCAACTGTACTGCCTACTGCGCTATTCCTTATTGTTGTATCTATAGCGTTAGAGAACTTGAAACGTATCTCGTCATTCCTTAGTACTTCCGTATCCCACTTATTTGCGTATTGATTCTTCCTGACTAATGTCTTGAACTTCAGCCTACTCTTCATCACTACTATATTGTGATCTGAGTCTATATCTGCTCCTGGGTACGCCTTACAATCCAGTATCTGATTTCGGAATCTCTATCTGACCATGATGTAATCTAATAGAAATCTTCCCGTATCTCCCGGCCCTTTCCAAGTATATCTCCTCCTCTTGTGATTCTTGAACAGGGTATTCGCTATTACTAGCTGAAACTTGTTACAGAACTCAATTAGTCTTTCTCCTCTTTCATTCCTTGTCCCAAGCCCATATTCTCCTGTAACCTTTTCTTCTACTCCTTCCCCTACAACTGCATTCCAGTCGCCCATGACTATTAGATTTTCGTCCCCCTTTACATACTGCATTACCCTTTCAATATCCTCATACACTTTCTCTATCTGTTCATCTTCAGCTTGCGACGTCGGTATGTATACCTGAACCATCGTTGTCGCTGTTGGTCTGCTGTCGATTCTGATTAAAACAACCCGGTCACTGAACTGTCACAGTAACACACCCTCTGCCCTACCTTCCTATTCATAACGAATCCTACACTTGTTATACCATTTTCTGCTGCTGTTGATATTACCCGATACTCATCTGACCAGAAATCCTTTTCTTCCTTCACTTCACTGACCCCTACTATATCTAGATTCAGCCTTTGCATTTCCCTTTTCAGATTTTCTAGTTTCTCTACCACGTTCAAGCTTCTGACATTCAACGCCCCGACTCGTAGAACGTTATCCTTTCGTTGATTATTCACTCTTTTTCTCATGGTAACCTCCCCCTTGGCAGGCCCCTCCCGGAGATTCGAGTGGGGGACTATTCCGGAATCTTTTGCCAATGGAGAGATCATCATGACACTTCTTCAAATACAGGCGACATGTCCTGTGGATACATGTTACGTGTCTTTAATGCAGTGGTTTCCATTGCCTTCTGCATCCTCATGTCGTTGATCATTGCTGATTCTTCCGCCTTTAGGGGCAATTTCCCACCCCTAGGACAAGAGAGTGCCCTGAACCTCTATCCGCTCCTCCGTCCTCTTTGACAAGGCCGAATTTAGAACTACTTAAACCTAACTAATCTAAGGACATCACACACAATCATGCCCGAGGCAGGAATCAACCTGCGACCGTTGCGGTCACGCGGTTCCAGACTGTAGCCCTTAGAAACGCTCGGCCACTGCGGCCGGCAATGATAGGGGAATGCGTGCGTTAAGAGCTGGATATGTACAAAACTTTTATCTCCAAAGTTAATACCATTAATCGAAATAATTTAAATCAAAGATCAGAATGGTCTACGACTTGGACGAACAAAAATATATAACACAATTATTCATTTTGTAGACACTGATAAAAGAAGTCCGCAGCTCGTGGTCGTGCTGTAGCGTTCTCGCTTCCCGCGCACGGGTTCCCGGGTTCGATTCCCGGCGGGATCAGGCATTTTCTCTGCCTCGTGATGACTGGGTGTTGTGTGATGTACTTAGGTTAGTTAGGTTTAAGTAGTTTTAAGTTCTAGGGGACTGATGACCATAGATGTTAAGTCCCATAGTGCTCAGAGCCATTTGAACCATAAATAAAAGGTGATGATTCAATTTTGAAACTCGTACCTTTTATCGACAATGTCATGGCGTGTGACAGACTGAACAGGACAAAACTGTGGTCTGTACTACAAGATAACTGAATTCTATGATACTTGATATGGGCCATAAAACGGTTGGACACTAAAATTAA